>NC_140370.1:11927500-12170000 GCF_054491055.1 Hypomesus nipponensis | reverse complement strand
TATAGCAGCAAGCAGTCAGGAAGCTGCCAAGGGTCACAAGCTGTGAACAATGAGGTCACTGGAGAGCAGTTAGCCCTGTGCCCTAGCAAACTGCTCGAGACCAACCACTACATAGCAGGGTTCATGTCTCTCTAGTAATAGATTAAAGAGCGAATTAACCAGCAGGGAGCTGCTCTTAATAAGTATGTAGCGTAGGCAAGCCAGACATGGGTATACCCACACAAGCATGAGTGCTTACATTTGGACCATGTACACCTCAGGCAGAGATAATGAAGGATTTGATCTGGATTAGTAGTACAGGAGGACTATTCAAGCAAGGTACCAAGTCGGGCTGTGAGTTCCTCCTGTGGGGTTTACAGAGTGGTCTCATCAAGGAGCCCACCAGGGGGTGCTGTGGCCCAGGGGACAGCATGCTGAGGAAGGAACACATACCCTTGGAGGAGAGACATGTCTTGGAGAGGTTGAGCAAACGCAGGCCTTTGCTCAAGCGACACACCTGCTGGATCAGGTTGGACACGCCTGAGGAGAAACACACACACACAAACGAGTTACACTACGCTACACACCAAAACACACAATATGCACCGAGACTCATGCACACGCAATGTCGGCTGTGGGCACAGACCAACATGACCCAGTGCATGCTGTCGTATCTACAGGCAAACACGCACAGATGCTCGTTGACATGAGTAAGAGTGACAGGTGTCAGAATGACAGAACGTGACGCGCTAATGAGTCGTCTTGGCACGAATGCCATCCCCTGACCCTTTAACACTGCCACAGACACTCACATAGAAACACACAGACAAACAGACACTCATACACACAAACACACGTGCCAAAAACAAAGAGCATCTGCCGCCAAGTAAACAAGACAGAGACAAAACCCTGACTTACGTTCAAACCCATCTGACAAACGCAGACAGTGAGAGTTTGAACAGAGAAAACAGAGAGAAAAACAGAACAGAGAAAGTATTTGAATGGTGTCTTACCTTGGTTGTCTAGGGTATTGTGTGCCAGATTGAGGGAGTGGATCACTGAAGCAGGGTTTTCTGACAAAGCGGCTGCCATTTTCTGTGGGAAATCGCTGAGGGAAGTCAAGTAAAAAAGTCAAAGATTTTCAATGACTGAGGTTGGAACCTACTTATGTAGTTTAAAACAGACTAAGTTGAGAGAAAATGGAGAGGGCATAGTGAAAGCATATCAGATGAAAAGAACCCAAAAGAAATCTCAGTAATATAAGCATGATGGACAGATGAGAGAGGTTAGAGACGACAGATAAAAGTGAGGAGATGAAAAGCAAAAAGGTGAGGGATCAAACAGGGGAATGACAGGAGGAGACGCACGATTTGAGGCCGGCGTTCTCCAGAGTGACTTCCTCCAGACTGGTGGACTTGCTGACCGTGTGGAGAACCTGCTCAACAACCTCGGAACCCTGACAGACAGACAGACAGACATAGAGAGAGAGAGAGAGAGAGAGAGAGAGAGAGAGAGAGAGAGAGAGAGAGAGAGAGAGAGAGAGGGAGGCACATGTTCAAATCTGTTGCTACATCTGTATTTTACAGCACACGTGAACAGTAAAATAAATTGACGTTTACCAAGCGCATGTCTTTGCAGTAGAGCTTGGTGAACCAAGTGTTGTAAGCCATGGAAGCTACAATCACTGCAAGGTCTCTGAAAGGAAAACAGACACCCGTACATACACACACAAACACACACACACACAATTACCTTGAAGACCATCAGGCCATTACAGTGTACAAAAAGCAATATTCACACAGTATTTTATGAAAAAAAATCTATTTTATCCATGGCAACCATGATTTCAAAAGAAGCCCGATTCCATTCTCCTTGTTGTTTGAGTGAACCCGAGAGTCGTGAAGGATGAGGAGAGCAGAAGATGGAGAGAGAGAAGAGAAGAGGGAGGGCTGGACAGATGGAGGCCAGGTCAGTGGATCATTCAGTGTGAGATGGCCCTGAGCCCTGTGTGATCCTGGCCTCTGGCCCAACACTGCTGCACTGGTCCAGCCCTCTGCCAGACCTTCACATGCTCTGTCCAGAGGGAGGGCAGGAGGGGACCACGGCTACACAGTGAGCGGAGGGCGAGAGAGAGAGAGCTACACAGTAAGCGGAGGGCGAGAGAGAGAGAGCTACACAGTGAGCAGAGGGAGAGAGAGAGAGAGAGCTACACAGTGAGCGGAGGGCGAGAGAGAGAGCTACACAGTGAGCGGAGGACGAGAGAGAGAGCTACACAGTGAGCAGAGGGAGAGAGAGAGAGAGAGCTACACAGTGAGCGGAGGGCGAGAGAGAGAGAGCTACACAGTGAGCGGAGGGCGAGAGAGAGAGCTACACAGTGAGCGGAGGGCGAGAGAGAGAGCTACACAGTGAGCAGAGGGAGAGAGAGAGAGAGCTACACAGTGAGCGGAGGGCGAGAGAGAGAGAGAGCTACACAGTGAGCGGAGGGCGAGAGAGAGAGCTACACAGTGAGCGGAGGGCGAGAGAGAGAGAGCTACACAGTGAGCAGAGGGAGAGAGAGAGAGAGAGCTACACAGTGAGCGGAGGGCGAGAGAGAGAGAGCTACACAGTGAGCGGAGGGCGAGAGAGAGAGAGCTACACAGTGAGCGGAGGGCGAGAGAGAGAGAGAGCTACACAGTGAGCAGAGGGAGAGAGAGAGGGAGCAGAGAGCTACACAGTGAGCAGAGGGAGAGAGAGAGAGAGCTACACAGTGAGCAGAGGGGAGAGAGAGAGAGCTACACAGTGAGCAGAGGGAGAGAGAGAGGGAGCAGAGAGCTACACAGTGAGCAGAGGGAGAGAGAGAGGGAGGGAGAGCATGAGATACTACTGAATAAGGGCTGAAGACTTTGTTTTCACATGGCATGGAGGGGACTTCACTTTTGACCAATGGCTGTGTGTGTGTGCGCGCGCCTTTGTGTGTTTGAGTTTGACACGCCACACAACTAATGAGCAACGCAAGCTACCTACACAGAAGGAACAAATAGAAAGCAGTTTCAAATATATGTGTGTGATCCGCAAGGATTTCAAAACGCTGTCCCCGAATCCAAGAAATGTCAGACATCAGTGCATTCGCCTGCCACAGACAGTGAGACAGAGATGCACGGCTGGTCCATGTGGAGCAGGCTTCAACCGACACCAACCCACTGGGTCTGAGAGCACTAAGCCATGACTGTCTTCAAGCTGTCCACAAACACACACGAACAGGCACACACACGAACAGGAACACACACAAACAGGCACACACACAAACAGGCACACACACACACACACACACACGAACAGGAACACACACAAACAGGCACACACACAAACAGGCACACACACAAACAGGCACACACACAAACAGGCACACACACAAACAGGCACACACACAAACAGGAACACACACAAACAGGCACACACACAAACGCGCGGCGCACTGTGGCCAGAGAATTAACCATGCTATTTCTGTAGAAGCTGACAGAAGACAGACAGCAGCTAGAGGAGGTGTCTGCTTTCGCCCAGGAAACATTGCATGCAGAGGAAGAGGACGTCAGGTGGCAGATAACGCAGTGCCGTGTCCTCCCCTGTAACTGGAGAACGGCCAACCAAGAAGGACTGGGGCTAAAGTGGAAGGACAGGAGAGAGACTGATGCTGCGCTAACAGCTACTGGAGGAACCAGGGGATGACGAGGGCCTGGGGAGAGAGGAGAGACCAGGGACATGACATGTAGAGGGGAGGCTGCGTACGACTCCAAACTGGGGGGCTGACGTCATAGCACTGAAGAGAGCCAGCCAATGGTGTGATATTTCTGTCTTCAGAACCAAGACGGTCAGAGGAAGAGGAACATGTAGGCAAAAGGGATGGTTCGCCAACAGGACGTCTTTTACTTGGTGTGTCAGGTGAGGTTGAGGTGATGTTGTATTTTACCGGCTATCTAAATGACTGAAGTCCAACAGGTTAAACTCTCTGTTGTCCTGAGAGTGGTAGATTGTGTCCACATCCTGCAAGAGGGAGAGAGAGAGAGAGAGAGAGAGAGAGAGAGAGAGAGAGAGAGAGAGAGAGAGAGAGAGAGAGAGAGAGAGAGAGAGAGAGAGAGAGAGAGAGAGAGAGAGAGAGAGAGAGAGCAAAAAGTGACTAATGTGCCAATCCAGTGCACTGAAAATAGACACAGAAGGAGGACCCCACTAATATTCCAGCACTTTACTGGCTGGCTAATGTACAAGGGGATCATCAAGACCGGATGAGCTGATGATGGCGGTCCAGGTACTGTCTGAACTGAAGGATTCAGATAGCCTTACCCACTGTACTTCCTCCTTACAGCCAATACCATTGTAGTCACACAGAGCCGCATAGGTCTCTGAAAATCCACCTGGGAGAGGAGAGTAACTCATCGGTAAATATTGAGGTAAGATGAAAGTGAAGAGCTTAAAAAAAACATGTTAAAAAGAATCATCGCGACCCACTTAAAGATGAACGTTGGCATACATTTGTTGTGACTGGAGTACATGGAGTACATGAATGAACAGACGAGGGGGGTTGAAGGGGCTCACCACATGTTTTCTGGGTCTCCACAGAGGATTCAGAACTGGGTGAAAACTTGTGGACTCCATCAGCGAGGTCCCCTTCAGCTCGACAGATTGCAGGACTGAGACACACACACACAGACACACACAGCCAACATCAGTATGCTTTACACTACACTATAAGTGCTTTACACAATAGAACAAGACTCCATTCTCACGGCATGACGCACATTCTTCCTGCTTTTTATTGGATCAACCACACCTGCATCCCTCCACAGCCCTGACCCTAATCCTCAGTGCATCTCTACCATCTAACCCAGCTCAGACAATATACGGCACCCCACTGGCACAGAGCAATGCTGCAGCAACGGTAACACTCCCTGCTCTCTCTTTCTCTCTCTCTCTCTCTTTCTCTCTCTCTCTCTCTCTCTCTGCCTGTCTCTCTCTCTCTGTCTCTCTCTCTGTCTCTCTGTCTCTCTCTCTGTCTCTCTCTGTGTCTCTCTCTGTGTCTCTCTCTGTGTCTCTCTCTGTGTCTCTCTCTCTCTCTCTCTTTCTCTCTGTCTCTCTCTCTGTCTCTCTGTCTGTCTCTCTGTCTCTGTCTCTGTCTCTCTCTCTCTCTCTCTCTCTCTCTCTCTCTCTCTCTCTCTCTCTCTCTCTCTCTCTCTCTCTGTGTCTCTCTCTCTCTGTGTCTCTCTCTCTCTGTGTCTCTCTCCGTCTCTCTCTCTCTCTCTTTCTCTCTGTGTCTCTCTCTGTCTTTCTGTCTGTCTGTCGGTCTGTCTGTCTGTTTCTCTCTCTCTCTCTGTCTCTGCGCTCAGCTAGGTCAATCCTGATGATGTTACATCCGTGTACAGCCTCAATAAGGAGGTTTTCAAATGGAGTATGTGACACTGCAGGGGTGTCGGGTACTGTCTATTGACTGGAGCAGATTCGATTAGAAACACTTCATTAGTCCTTCAGAGGAAACTTGTTTGTCAACCGCCAGCATGAAACAGAGGGGAACATCCTTCTCCAACAGAAAATGCACACCACCACCCAATATAAATACAGTAGGCATACAATATGTATGCGTATTCTGCATATTGGAAGTAGAAAGTTCCTCTACAGTAGGAGTATAGCCTTGGTAGGGTGATAAAGGGACATCATGTTTGAGTGTATATATAGGACTTACGCATACACCGAGTTGTTAAATACTCTGGAGAGGGCAAAGTTCACGTGGTTGATCATGTGATCCAGGTGGTCTTGAGTCTGCAGTCTCAGGGAGTACGTCGACTTGTCCGTGTCTATGACTACCTGCAATGAGTTGAGATGACAGAAAAAGTTGGAAGAAACAAACGACTCCACTTCTTCGCCCATCTTGCTCAGTATAAGGACTATGTTACGTGTGATAAGCCACAAACAACAATCAAGTTGACTTGTATACAACAGGAAATGTGTGATTCTATCAACCATCCAACAAGCCAAGATGTGGAAGAATGACCAGGCCTGGGAATCTGACCTGATGCTCTGGATAGGTGTTCATAGCTCGAATCTCCAGGAAGTTGAACGTCATCTCCACCTGATCAATTAAGATGAATACATTTGACTTTTTCTTGTTTGAAAAAGATGAAATGATCATGATTAGGAGAATCTCTTTGGTAGGTTACGATTCATTATCTTATTCCTCTTTTCCTTCGTCACACATCATCAAAATCCTCCTCATCACCCTCACTATTATCTTCATCCCCAAGATGCCAATGACAACATGCCCAGGAGCCATTTGTTGAGTGACATACCTTGGTGGGAACCTTGACAGCAAAGAGATAGAGCCTCCATATTGCCAAGACCTGAAAGAGAAGAGTTGTATTTCACTGTCAGAGAAGAGGAAATGCAAAAGGGCAAATGAGCAGAACATGGCGAACTACAAACATTATTACACAGGGCTAATCGTTGCATCTGTTCATCCCAACCTTCTCATGACTCACTGGAAGCACCACTGCCATTAACTGGCTAATGATAGCAGGCCAGCCTGGGGGGATACAGGCTATTTATTAGACTATCATCGTTTTGAAAAATGGTGTTTGTAGTACAGTGTTTTACGACGTGACGGCCATTTTCAATAGATAATGATGCCGATGTATCATAACATGAACTAACAGAGAGATAAAAAGTCAAAGGGATTTACAAGGAGACAGCATAAGACTAGTAAAATAGCCGATAAGAAAAGGGGTCCAAAGCAAAGGAATATGATTAATTTAAGTGGAATTAGCAAGAGGGAGAAAGAAGGAGAAAGATGTAAAACAAGAGAGAGAGACAGATAAATACAGCAAAAGGATATAGAACGAAAATGTGCAGAAGTAATTAGACTCATTTATAATTCAGAATTCCTCATTAGCATACTCTGCCCACACCCATTTTACACACTGCATCTCCCACCTTCCATCACTCTCTCTCTGTTCCAAGTGTTCACTTCCCCTTTCCTCTCTAACTCTTGAATACTCATTCCAGTCCATACTCACATTTCTCCTTTCTCACCCACTACCATCCCTCCATTTCTTTTCCCATCTCCATGGAAATCTGTTTTTTATTTCATCAAGCCATCTTCTCCTTAATCCCTCTATCTCACCTCCCCCACCTCCCTGTGTGCCATTGTGGCCTGTCTGCCTGTCCCCAACTTCACCCCCCTCCTCGACCTCCCTCCTTTTCTTGTTCCCTCGCAGTTTTCTATTCTTTTCTGCTCTGTCGCTTTCAATTCCTCAAGGCTTCTCTGCGTTGAATCAGTAATGGCACCCCACAGTGCGGAGGAGAGAGAGAGGGAGACAGAGATAAAAAAGAAAGAAGGAGGAAGGAAGGGAGAGAGGGAGGGAGGGAGACAGCAAAGGAGAGGGAAAGAGAGATCGAGACAACAGATTTACCAGTAATAAAGTCTTCAGATTCAGCTGGCGATCCACGCCTTGTCAGCCTAACTAGACGAACCAGGCTCAATCTATACAGGCATGGGCTCCCAGGGAGAGAACCAGAAAATTCACAAGTCCAGCAGAGGAGGGAGACTGGGAGGCGGGCAGACCGGCCCCCCAACAGCCCTCCCTCCTTCTCCACCTCGGACTCTAGCATCACAAAGGGTCTTCTGAGAAACCAGACCCTATTACAGAGATTATTAGGCACTTCAGAAATTCCCTGACAAGTTTCAAAACTCTGTTACGTAAACAGGATCAGAGGGAAGCGGGGGAGGGGAGACATGACAGAAGTATGTGATGGCTGAAAGGGTCAGGGAGAGAAAAAGAGATGGAGAGTGAGTGAGGAAGAGAGAGAGAGGGAGGTAGAGATAGAGAGAAAACATGAGAGAGATGAAATCCCCATCAAAGGCATTGTTATCAGACCCAAAAGATGTGTGTGTAAACAAACACATAAATAATGCAGCCTTTATAGAGGGGTGTGGGAGTGTTGACAAACGATGACTACACACCAACATTGCTCCTCTTAGTGAGACATTATCCCAGACAATCAATACAATTTGTCTTTTGAGCAAGTGTTTGTGTGGAACTATATGTCAGTCAAGTCCAGAGTAAAATGTGGGGTATTAGCCTGAAAAGGACAAAAGCAACACATGACAAAGAATTTCACAAAATTTGCAAAGACTATCAAAAGACACTTTGAAGAGGAGAAAGTCAGTAAACTGCCTTATCGCCCCCCGCAGAATACAGAATCCCACCATATCAGTGGTGTCTGTTTCAACCTTAAAAGGATAAAGATTGGACCGTCATATTTCAATTGAAGGGGTCAAAATAGGTTAACCTCCAAAGAGCCAACTGTTCAACTAGACCATAGGACAGCTCAAAGACCACCAGTCTCTCCCTACTTGACTTATCTCATCACACAGACAGTCTGGAGGCTCAGCAGTGTCTGCGATGACCAGTCAGAGCCCTGACAGGCCAGAAAGACGATTTGGGACAGAGGAGGATCCATCAGCCAGGGGGGGGATGTGGGAGAGGAGATGGAGGACTGCTGCCAGTCCAAGACTTCCACAGAGAATCTCAGAGCGAGTGATAGAACCTGGGAGGAGATCTAAAAGGCCGGTGGCGATGGGTGTGTGTGTGTGTGTGTGTGTGTGTGTGTGTGCATGCAAAGGGATGCAGAGGTGCCCTCGCAGACATGGCACAGTGTCAGCTCCTTGGAGTTCAAAGAGCCAGAGTGTCTGCCAGTCTGTAGGGAGCGTGGGCAAGGAGGGTGGGGTGGTGGACCGGGGGGTGGGGAGGCTGTATGGAGACAGGAGGGTGGGGCGGGTACCGCAGGGAGGAAGGAGGGGGTCCGGGGTTTATATTAATCGTAAGCCGTCGAGGCTCCGGGTCTTGCACTTCAAATGAGAACCAGTGATTCAAAGTGTGTCTCTGGGCCAGAAACCACAGCAGCTCCGGGGACATCAAGCCAGGGCACACTTCCTGCCTGAGTGAGTGAGTGTGTGTGTGAGCGTGTGTGTTGCTGCCAGACCTGGTGGATACTATTTGTGGTTCAGCCTGAAGGCACTTTTAGGAACAGGCGGAGAAAGACACACACACTCTTGTATGTATCAACAGACTCAAAAAGTATGCACACGCACACATAATCCCAGGGCGCACAGGGCCAGTCCACTACTGTCACCCAGGTAAAGCTGGCATTAACATGACACAACCCCTTCGCTGGCAGACAGTGTGTGGTGCATCTGTGTTTAATGTTAGAGTGTGTGCACGCAAGTGTGTGACTTTGAAAGCATACAGTTGCCCCAGGTCCGACAGAGATTCGGAAAATACTAAGAGTAAAGACAGAAAGAGAAAACCGTGTGTGTGTGTGTGTGTGTGTGTGTGTGTGATGTTATGGTGACTGTATGCAGGGTGTCTGTGTGTAAGCCTGTATGAATGTGTGTGTTAGAGAAAAAGATAAAGGGGGGTGAGAGAGATAGAAAGTAAATGGAAGGGAAGATGCAGACCTTTAAAGACACATCTTGCTCCAGATTCTCTCATAAAAGGCAGCTCTTCTCTTAATCAAAGAGACGGCATCCAAGCCTGTGGAACTTTTAAGGACACTTTGAGAACAGAGAGGGAGAGGGGGTTATGGAAGGAAGGAAGGAAGGAAGGAAGGAAGGAAGGAAGGAAGGAAAGAAGGAAGGAAGGAAGGAAGGAAGGAAGGAAGGAAGGAAGGAAGGAAGGAAGGAAGGAAGGAAGGAAGGAGACAGAGACAGAGACAGAGACAGAGACAGAGACAGAGACAGAGACAGAGACAGAGACAGAGACAGAGACAGAGAGTAAAAGAGAAGAAGGAAAGATTTAGACAAAAACAAATTTGAGGTAGAGGGGAGAGAAAGAGCAAAGATGAGACAGAGAGAGAGGCCAAAAGACAGAGAGGCAGAACAAGAGGGGTGAAAGAGAGAATGATGGAGAAGGAAGGCAAACTCGAGTCAGAAACCCCTCCAGACTAGAGAGCTCTCAGTCAGACTGTGCCTGTGTCTCCCCTGTGGGAGTACTGAGAAGGTCAGCAGTCATACCACATACCCTCTCCCACAGGCAGCGGGCTGGCTGGCTGACTGGCTGGCTGGATGAGATCAACTCACGCATACGGTTCCCTCGACAACCTAGTAAAGACGCTGTGGTCAACTACCGTGGCATCCGCCATTAAATTGACGGTGCCCAGCCTCGGGTCTGTCTGTGCAGCCCACACCCCCACAGCAGCTCCCAGACACAAACACAACTTCAACACCCATGTGAGCTGCAGGCCACGAGTGCACTAATGAGCAGCGGCTTCAAACCGAGCAACATGGAAGGAGCATTCCTATTCAACATGTGTGTCTCCAGACGGTGTTGAACCACACAAGCTGGTGTTACAAGCACGCACCAATCTTCAGCCCCTTAAACTACAGAGACCAGGCAACAGACAACACTGTAGACCAACAACAGATCCCTCTACCATGGACGGGTGGGTGAGAGACCTTTCTAATCCCATAAGAGAGTCCCGGGGAGAACCTCTGCAGCCAGAAGGACAGACATCCGACATCAGTTTGTATTTCGGAGCGTTCCATCGGAGCAGTAGCGGCCAGTAATAGGACCGTTATCGGAGAGGGGAGAGGAAGAGAAAGAACCAATGGAGGATGAAATGGAACGGCGGGATCCTGATAAATAATTGACGGAGAAGAAAAGGCAGCATTCGGGGGAGCATCTAAACACATCAGATTTCCTGTTGCCCCTGCGTCTCCTCCACTGCAGTTGCTCTCATCACCCTCTACTCCCTTGAGCCACACCGCCCCCCCAACTCTCTCCACCCTGCCCCACCCCCTGTCTCTCTCTCTCTCCTCTCTCTTTCTTTGAAGAGGCTTTGTTTTGGAGTTGTTATTACTGTAGTCTCCAAATGAGGGCTGATAAATGTATATATGTATGTGTTTGTGTGTGTCTGAGCAGAATGTTTGTTCTTTGTGTCTGCACATGCAAGTCTGGCGTAAGTGTGTGTACTGGTTCTTGTGCATCTGGGTGCATGTTAGTGTTTTGGTTGCCTCAGGCAATGTTAAGATGTCACGCTGAGGATTCCATGTGTCTGTCTGAAATGTGAGGGTGGCACTGGGTTTGTGTGTGTGTGTGTGTGTCTGTGCGTGCGTGTGCACGCATGTGTGAGTGCAATTAAAGTCACACATTTCTATGAGTGTGCCGGTATGCAAGTGTGTGTGCATGCCTTGGTGTGTTTATGCATCCTGGGTTACTTGTGTGTATGTTTGTGTGTATGCTTGTTCTTGATTGTGTGTGTGTTTGTGTATGTGTGTGTGTATAAGGGTGGCACAGCGTGACGCCTGGCACAGTTGACACACACAGACAGCTGGATACCAGCAGACCCCATAGGGAAACAGGGCAGGGAGTGAGAGAGAGAGAGAGAGAGAGAGAGAGAGAGAGAGAGAGAGAGAGAGAGAGAGAGAGAGAGCGAGAGAGAGAGAGACAGAGAGAGAGAGAGAGAGAGAGAGAGAGAGAGAGGGGGGGGGGGGGGACGACAAAGAGTAAATGTAGCACATATTTAAAAGCCATCATGCATGCCTGAGCGACAGTGATACTTGACCACACACTCCATCCTCTTTCATAAAAACCTGTAATCCACCACCAAAGAGCAACATACTAGCGCTGAGGTTTTTGTACTGATGCAAGGCCGTTTTTACTTTCCTTGCCATGCGGCAAAGTATTGGAAGCACATGCATCAGCAGAACCCATTTGGATATTGTAAAATTCTCGTAAATGCCCGGCTAATTTAATTGCATCTGAATCGAGGCTGGTAGCATAGAGTGGTTCAATACAGTTTTATGTGTTCAGATAAAGATGGAGGAGAGGAGAGCAAGCGAGAGATGATGAGGGGAGAGGGGGAGCGACAGGAGAAGGGGAGGGGGGGAGGGGGGACGGGAATAGTAATACAGATGGACAGACACCAAAGGAAGAAAGGGGAACCTACACAGAGACAAAGACGAGACACAGACCAAAACAGAGGGGAGGTGGTGTGTGTGTGTGTGTGTGTGTGTGTGTGTGTGTGTGTGTGTGTGCGTGCCTGTGTGTGTGTGTAGTGACTGAGAGAGACGGGGGATGGAGAGAGGGAGGGAGGGGGAGGAGAGACGAGAGATCGTCAGCCACCCGGATGAGAACGGGAGATGAAGGCGGCGAAGAAGGAGAGCTGAGAGCCAAGAGGGGCGCAGGGTAAATAGTTTGATGTCTTCTCAGCTCCCAGCTTCCCCCATGCCGTCTCTTCAACAACGGCTGACACACAGCGGGGACAGGAAATGAGCTTGTTGCCTCATTCAGTATCTGGTGTGTTCATGAGTGTGTGCCTTGAGTGTGAATGTCCAAGTGGGCTCCATGTATTTGCGTGTCATTAGTAAATGATCAGGGTGACTAATTGCCGAGGCCTCGACAGCACCGATGACCAGTGTGTTTGGCTCCCATAGGCTGCAGTGAGCCTCCCAGCCTGCTCACACACCCTCTGGTACACACACACATACGCTGGCATGAGCACACACACGGGGGAGGATGAACACCCACACACACAGATACCAAGCCCTTGCCTCCGGCTTTGGAGTCATGCTGCCACATCTAATAAGTGTTGAAAAGCTGGACTCGGTAGGCCAGAGTGACCCCTGCATTCTTCTAGTCGAGCCACGCTCCCCGACCTCAGCACTGCGTGTGGCAGAGTGCACGTACCAGTATCCTGTCTTCTGATTTGCCGTTCTTGGTGTCCTGCTTCACGGCTCGCACAAACTTGATAGACTGTTTGTCGATGACCCTCCTGATGCTCTCTGTGGGGAGAAGAAAACAAAAAGAAATGACTGAAACCTGTAAATCTCTGTATGTTCAACCCAAGTCAAACATCTCATATCAACACACAAACACCACACAAACCAGCACAAGAGGAAATGAAACTATTTTATATTTAGACTACTGTCGACAACTTCATCCAGTAAGACTCTAGAGTGGTCGTAAACAGAAGGCTACAAGGCAAAGGTACAATATATGAGACAGATATTTTTCTGTTTCATCTTCAGTTCAAATTAAATGAGACAAGCCTGGAAAAGGCTGATTATTATATATAAAACACACACCCATACAGTAGTGTCTCACTGTGGTGGTTTTGGGCTATATTCTACATTCTCACTTGTCACAGGCAATAACACTCATGAACCCAGGTCTACATACAGTAAATGTAGAGCAGATTTTAGCAGATGATATTGAGGTGGAGGGTGAGAAAGAGAGAGAGAGAGAGAGAGAGAGAGAGAGAGAGAGAGGATCAGAGAGAGAGAGAGAGAGGATCAGAGAAAGACAAACAGAGTTAATGCAGGAGTAATCGACTTTAATCTCTGTAAAACCCAATCAGTTAAACCATTTACAGGGCATTCCTACAGGCGGACCAAAGAAGGCCAGGGCAGGTCTGCCAGCCAGGCCTTGACATATGCTTCCATTAGTGGAAGAGTGGGGGAGTGGGAGAGGGATGGAGAAGAAATCTAAGGTGAGGTGACCCTCTCTTAGATTGTTTAATGGAAGCATCTCTCCTGCCCCTCCCCTTATCTCCTCCCCTCTCATCTCATCACTTCTTCTCGCCTCTGTACACTCAGTGCCCTGATTGAATCATGCTCAGTGTTATTGCAACTTGGCCGGGCAAAATGATGTTGCCGAGAAGACTGTGAGGTAAACAGGGATTATGTGCCATCAAGATAATTAGCAGTGAGATAGACCCTACTAACACCTTAGGTGTCAGTGTGTGTTTGTGTTACTGTGCATAATGTGTGTGTGTGTGTGTGTGTGTGTCGGGAGGGGGGGGGGGTCTTTGTCTGTTGGATATTGTGCATCAAAAATATGACAATGAGAAGTAATACTCTTTCCTGTGTCTGTGTGTGTGTGTGTGTGTGTGTGTGTGTGTGTGTGTCTGTGTGTGTGTGTGTGTGTGTGTGTGTGTGTGTGTGTGTGTGTGTGTGTGTGTGTGTGTGTGTGTTGGACAGGGCATTGGTGTGCTGAGCATTGCAGCCATCTCTACATTGAGGAGGACCAGCCTCTCACTGCAGAAACTCAAGCCTTTTTCACACAAAATGCTTATTCGCTTTACCTCCCACGCACATAGAAACGCACGTGAGCGCGCGCACACACACACACACACAGACACACGCACACAAACTCATACTTAAATCACATTCAAGCATGAAGACACACGCATATTGTATACAAATATTACACGTATTTCCAAAAAAATAACCTGCTGCTTATAGCTTGGGATCAACAGACCGTTCGGGGTAAATAGGAAGCAGCGACAGAATAAAGTCTCCGATTCGGATCGATGGGATTAATATCGTCACTGACGAGGGTTTACCCAGTTCGTACACAGACACAGATACTTTGCCTAAGAGGACACATTTCCTTCGCCTGCCGCGGTCGCGGCTATAACTCATCCCATCCAAATACACATAACGTTCGATATTACAAGTTAGGCAGGACAGGAGTCTGAATAAAATTATCATTTGCATGTAACGCTGCGTGACTGGCTTCATGTGTTGCAGGTGGCGCGTTGCCCTTTAAAAGCACTCAGCGAGCAGGTGTACAGAATGTCTGTAATTTGGAAGAGGAGTTTGTGCATACCTGTAATTTCTCTGCTGACGTTAATGAAACCTGCAGCGGCGGATTCTTTAGAGGCCATAGTGTACGCTGGCTCCTCGCGCAGTTCCTTCGCTCCCTTCTCCCCTCCGCTGCTCTTAATCAAAGTGCAGTGCAGTGCAGCTAATGCGTTTGCGCTGGCAATCTGACTAGAGCGGGCGACTTCACTGCCTATAAACATATCATATCAAAGAGAGCGAGAGAGTGAGGGAGGGAGGTAGTGAGTGAGAGAGAGAAAACGAGATGGAGAGAGGGAGAGAGACAGTAAACGAATGAGCGAGAGATGTTGCGTCAGCGCCAGAGAGATACTTAACAGGGTGCTTCATGTGGGAAAAAAAAGATGACACGTTAATTAGTATCTACTAGTCCACTCTTGTTTTGATTGCAAATTAAATTACCTCACTCATAAAATGTCATAATAGAGTATTTGCTGTCTTTTTCTGTTTTTAATAAGTATCCACCATGGTCTGTTACCATCATGCTGTAATCTTTGCAACTTTTAAGATTGAAAACTGCAATGACAGTCCAGCTATGCATACTGGAGTAGAAATGCAACAAAAAAACAAACCTTATTAAAACAGTGTGTGTGTGTGTGTGTGTGTGTGTGTGTGCGCGCGTGTACGTAGAGGGCACAGCCGCAGCTGTCCTACTGTCATCCCCATCACCAACCCTTAAAGGGCCTCCTGGCCACATAATAACATGTGTGATGCGGGGTGTGTCCATGCATGCATGCGTGAATGCATGTATGGGTGTGTGTGCTTGTGTGGGTGTGTGTGTGTGTGTGTGCGCGTGTGGGTGAGTGTGTGTGTGTGTGTATGGGTGTGTGTGTGTGTGAGTGTGTGTGCGTGTGTGCGCGTGTGAGAGATGAGAGAGACCTTTGTGTCTGTGTTCCACGGATATGTCACTATCGAGAAAGAGAGCCCAGCAGGGGGTGAATTAGACGGGAGAGAGAGAGAAAAGGAGGATGAAGTCTGTAGGGAGAGATGGAGGGAAAGTAGAGGAGATAAGGAGCCAGAGCTCAGTGGTGGGGTTGAGTGTGGGTGAGGTGCTGGCAGACTGAGCGCGGTTTCCAGATTAGACAGGGTTAAAAACTTCAGTAACTGAAAGATGCACTTCAAAGAAAGAGCTTATTATTTATTCATAAATGCAGCATCACAGAGATATGAGAAGAGGTCTTCAATGAACTCTCACTTATGTACGTTCAAGCTTGTGTGTACGTGATCCTATCAAGATTCTGACAAGCCTTTCATTCTCCAAAATGAGCAGGCTGACAAAGTCGCTGACCCTGCTCGGTGAGCCCCACATTTGGAAAGTAGAACATTGTCTTTGATGGTCAACCTTTGAGTTTCTGTTTTACATTTCAGTCATATGGCAAGACTCTTCTTTCTGCAAATTCAAACTGCAGATTTGGAGGAGAGAGTCCCATGTGACTATCCCTGTGTAACCACGTGCTTCAGACAGGAAGAGAATGACACCCAACAGGGATAAGTGTTACAAGGGTGACATATCTATATCAAGAAAAACAATTAAAAGCACAAACAGACACTCCATGTGATTTTAATCTTCTCTTATCTTTCAAGTATAGGGCACTGGGCATGTCAAACCAAGTTGGATAGTATAAGAAATGTCCTAATGTCAGAAAGGCAACACCAATGATGGGCTGCCCTCTGCTGGTAGAATAGATCATGTCATTTATCACACTCAATAACATTCCCCAAAACTGGCTGGTAATCATTTTGGTGTTCAGTAACATAGTGGTGTCCAATCCGGTCCTCAGGGCACCCCTGTCCTGCATGTTTTACATGTTTCCCTACCTCAACACACCTGATTCAAATGAATGGTCATAAGCAGGCTCCTGCAGAGCTGGATGACGACCCATGCATTTGAATCAGGTGTGTTGGAGCAGGGAAACATCTAAAACATGCGGGACAGGGGTGCCCTGAGGACCAGGGTTGGGAACCACTGCAGTAACATACAGACTGTTTACAACAAACATAGTTATTACATTACATGTATTCATTTAGCGGACGCTTTTATCCAAAGCGACTTCCAAGAGAGAGCTTTACAAAGTGCATAGGTCACTGATCATAACAAGATAGCCCCAAACATTGCCGGTAGCCAAAACATGAAGCATGCATTGTGAAAAAAACTAATAAGTGCCAAAGGCAAGAACCATAAGAGCATGCAGTTAAACAAGTTACAATTAAACAAAATGAACCTCAAAAGTGCAAGAGTGTACCTGCAGAAAAGCAAACAACAATAATATATTTCACAGCAAGAACAAGTCTATCAATAAGAGTCATTGTGATCCTGGAGGAAACTAACATCAGGTCCAGCAAATCATTCCTAAGTACCGTTGTACTCCCGGAACAAGTGCATCTTGAGCCTTTTCTTGAAGGTGGGGAGACAGTCAGTGTCTCTGATGGAGGTGGGGAGTTGATTCCACCATTTGGGAGACAGACAGGAGAAGAGCTTGTGTTGGGACCGGGCGCTCTTGAGCGGTGGGACCACCAGACGGTTGTCAGAAGAAAACCGTAGGTGGGGGTGTAAGGCTGGAGGACAGACTTGATGTCGTCTGGCTCGGAAGGTCAGTACTGTTATAGTCTCACTGTATCATCCTCTTATGTACTATGCCATGTATTGGTGCTCATTAGGTACCATTGACTGCACACATCAAAACAGACGATGGTCCAGACGGTGCCTCCAGCTTCATGCACCATGGCTAAAACACAAGCCCTTGGCATTGACGTATGAGGACCCAAGTACTGGCTGCAGGGCCATGAGGGGTGCCCTTCGCTGCAGTGACTGTGACCCAGCACACAGCTCTGTGGCAGAATATAGGCAGGCTGTCAGCGACACATTCTTAGTACATATTGGTAGATCTTGATTTATTTGATCGCTAGGTGCTTAAGGAGAGAAATCAAGCAATTTGTCAACGACAAAAGTTTCAGGAGGGTTTTATTTTCAAGATAAGAACTGGCTATTTGTATTCAGGCACCTTCCTACAAATCCACATCTAACGTGATTACAATTCATTCTAAAATGTGGGTGCGATAAGCTCAACTCAGTGAGTACTGCAGGACTCTTAGTCTCTCTTTTCACCACAGCACCCACTTCCTGTCAGCCTGTAGTCATTCCTCCCCCACCAAGAGGAAATGAACACCATTCTTTGTTTGGACCAGTGGCTGAACTCAGAATGTTTGTTCTCCAGGTCTGCCATCCTTCATCACTCTTACCAGAATGTCTTTGGCACCCTTCCTGTTTCCTGCCCTTGCCTTCAGCCCTGTCTGCAGATCAGCTTGGACTTCCACAGAAAGCTTATCTGACCTTCAGCACTTCAGCCGTCAAATCTTTTGACAGTTTCTATTGGCTAGTCTAAGCTGCAGGTAGACAGTAATGGTAGGTTAGGCAGGGACAATAAACAACTTCTAAAGAAAGAGCATCGGGTGGGAACTATAAAGTTAATAGTATGAGACACAAATGTTCTACCAATTTGACCTTCCTTGTCAGATTTTTCTGAAACCTTATCAGAAATGATAGTGCTAACCTTAACCATAACCGTGGTGTGCGCAAGTACGTGCTGGTTGAGGGGGTACTTCATTGCGTCCCCGGGGGGCAGTGCGCTCGCTCGCTCGCTCGGTTTTAGCCCCGGTTTGCGACTCTTGCCCAGATCTAGTCATCCATGGGCGTGGTTGTCATCAGAACGTTTGTAAGGGCGGGCGCTAGCTGTATCCGAGCGGCGCTAACAGTCAAACGCTACTTCTCGTAGCAAGAATCCACCAGGTGGCAGCAAGACCCTGAGTAATACCAGGTTGCTTCACAGTAATACTGCATTAGAAATTTCTTACCAAAGCTCGAATAGCTCCTGACGTCAAATGATTTTTCTGCCAAATATTATCAGACTGCATTGATCATTGTAGGCCTGCAGTGTTTTATGTGTTTGATTAAACTCTTTTGAGTTTAAATGTTGAATATTCATAAATCTCCAACAAAAGGGACTATTGCAGATAAGAGGATCGTTCCAGTCACATTTGAATAGAGAAAATGCAATATCCTTCTCAAATTATAATAATAATTTGTTTAGTTAATTAACCAATTTGACACTTGATAAGAATATTATCAACGGTGTGTCTCTATTGTGTCTGTTTGTGCATGTGCTTGAGTGTGTCTATCAGTTAATTTCCTTGGTAATTTTGCCTCATTGTCTCAGATCAGCAGTACAGATGAAGGCCTCATGTCTCTCTCTCTCTGCACCTAGACAGACAGGCAGGCTCACACACACACACGCAGACACACCAATTTCAGAGTCTTCACCCAGCAAAATGTTACAACAGTCCAGATATGATCTCCCAGCAGAGAGCAGCCCCACTGTGCAGCAGCAGCACTGATAACTGCAGCATGTGACATTATCTACAGTACAACACCTACAGTTAAGAAATATTGAACAGCCACATTTATGTACGTACCTTGCAATGTAGACACCATCTGGGCACAGGGAAAAGCAAATCTACATTTCTGTAAAATCTCTCTTATAGGGGATTTGGCAGAGGCGGAGTGTGGAGTCTGTGTAGCACACAGCACCTGTCATCTTGCGGAACAAGCCTGGAGCCTGTATCTCTTTGGTGCTCCTAACCTGTGTCCTCGCTCCTGAATCTCCCGTCAGCTTGTCTCCGTCTCAGACACTTGAAAGCCACAAAATCTAGGGGATTCTGAGTGGAACTTCAAGATATGTAATGTGGTATAAATAAGTTAAAGAACAACAATACCTGTTCAGCATACTGACCAGTAATATGCATTATTGGCCTTGAGAGACACACTCTCAAGGCCAACTAGGAAACTGGTTTTGATGTACTGTGTAATGTAGAGTACTATATGGACAGTACACACAGTCATTTGGTATGTCATTTATGCTAAACTTTTACATTACAGTACTTCAGATGGCCCTGACCCCCTTATTGCATCTCGGATGACAAAATGTAAATGGTCTGACTGCAAGATAGGGGCCGTTAGTGTATATTGCCAGGTTAAAATTGTATTTTAATGACCAGTGTGGGATTAGGCTAATGCTTTGTGCTTATGCAAGCACCTTAAAGGACTCTGTTGCCTACCTCAGCTACAGTAATACCATGTCACCTAATAGCAAGGCAGGCGTTTTTCCCCAACAAAAGATTTGCCAAATACAGTTTTTTTCCCCTCTTACACATCTTGACTGAATCCCATAGGCATGAATGAACAACAATGAAACCTGGACAGATGTTTAAATTGCAACAAAGACACAATACATTCCACTCCCTTTTCAAAGCAGACAACTTTTTATTGCTTTCAAACATGGTTTTATTCGAGTTTCATTCGTTCCTGCGCTTCAGTATTCCACCATGAGTGTCATTGGTTCAGATTTCCTCCATCGCCCACAGCAGCTGAGTCTACACCTTTGTGTATCTGACTCCTACTATGAAGTTCTCATTAGTCTATCCCCCATTACCCCCACGCCCCCCCACCACCACCCCTCCTCTCCTTCTCTAGGTCTCCCCCTGTTGCACTATAGATTCCCCGTCGGTTCACTGTTAGGAGATCGAAGTCTAATTAAGATTGTTAATGAAGATTTAATTTTCCACTTCAAATGAGCGGGTGAACACAGAGTAGTCAGGGCAAGAGAGAGAGAGACAGAGAGAGAGAGAGAGAGAGAGAGAGAGAGAGACAGAGAGAGAGAGAGAGAGAGAGAGAGAGAGAGAGAGAGAGAGAGAGAGAGAGAGAGAGAGAGAGAGAGAGAGAGAGAGAGAGGATGCGAAAGGGATGCGAAAGGGGGGCATGGATGGGAGATTTGTTAGTTGGATGCTGGGTACTGTAGATGTCTTAAGGGATGGGAAGACTGAGGGTTCCTTACTGTTTTTACACTCGAGTGAAGCTAAATGAATGTTTAGTTGTTTACACAGATGTAATCAGAGGCTTCAATCACATACAAAAAGATACCCCGCTCTCATCTTAGACATACACAGGCTGTATGGCCCGGGGGATTTGGTGTGTCAGTTGGGATCAAACAGAATCAGGAATCTCCATGTTGTGGCTTCCTGCTGTACATCCAGACACACAAACACGCACAAACGCTCTCTCTGTGATGTCATTCTGCAGTGCAGTGTATGCAGTACAGTACATGACTTTCAGCTCTGCTTAACATCCAGGCCCTGGTCCATCTCGGAAAGCCTTTTGTATCTTTATCAATTATGCATGCTGCAATTACTGTCTTATTTTTGACAGGGATCCTCACCTACAGCACTGCAGTGATTCAGCAGGATGCACAATAGACCTACTGATAAAACCATTGCATTCAACAGTTCTCCTGAATCTCCAATCAATTAGAACTGCATTAGCAAAGATTCTTCCCTTTCGCTATTTCTTCTGATCTTGTGTGGAGAAATATCGAACTCGATTAGCATAATACTAATCTAAAAGTATTCACAACCGTATAATTCACTGCCACACAGAGTGAGCGCTGTCATTTGGAGAAAGAAAAGCCAGTTGTCCTTCTCCATCAGTGCTGTCAGATTTGATCTCTCATCTTGGAAATTCACCTACTGTCACCATGTCCCACCAGGAACAACTCACAGAGAGAAAGAGCGCTCCCTTCCTCGTGTGTTTGGCTTCAGATCTTCCCCTCCCTCGGAACTGGCCTGACATCCTCTTTTCCAGGGACAATCTGAACAGACACCAGGCTCCTCTTTTCTCCAGTCAGAACACAGTCCCCAGACGGACTTAACCCAGATCTAAGTGCACACACACAAAGAGCAGAAACTCTCGGACTGTCCCAGTTTAGCTGTCACATAGGAAAAGAGCAAACATCCAGCCTAATCCATCTCTTTGAATCAAATAATTTTTTATTCAAATTTACAAAAAGGAAAAGGAAAGGTACAACTGAATAAATACACTATTGATTTAGCAGGTCATGATTCAACATCGTGCAGGAGTGATGAAGTTCCAAGGGAAACAGAACCTGGGGTCAGGTTGGAATTCATTGGTTCTAACCTTTACACACACACACGCGCCCACACACACACACCTCATTTAACACAGCATCTACACAGACTTACCACTTCAATGCAGTGTCCTTGACTGCACCTAAACAAATGACTTGATGAATCTCCTGACAACATCATTTTGCAGTCTGACACTGAGCTGGCTGTCCTCTCTATCCAGGGGAAGGAAACTGGGATCAGAACTGAGACTGTGAGCCTTTAATAAACAACCGATTCAACTAATAATGCTTCTGATTAAACCAGTTTGGTTGCCTACCTTGGCTCAGAAGGTGTGATTATCAGCTCAATCAAGAGGCCCAGTCACTGATCACCCTGAGATTCTGCCAGTAGCCAGATTTAAACCAATCATCGAAAGCATCGCTTTCATCTACAACAATCAGCACAGACATCACTCTGAGTCAGGTCAATTAGCAGTAGCGGAACACCTGCAGCCGATGAACACTGGAGAGTAATTCACCTAGTCGACTGACAGATTGTTATTCTTCATTTGATGGGGGGCAAAGTCAGAAAAAGATGGGTTTTAACAGCTATGACACATGTAGAAATATATACATTTGGCCAAGCTATCTTAGTGGAGTTATCATCAAGTTATCATTCCATGTTAGTGACGTTGCACATTCCACTTCACGGAGGTGTGCCATGTGCCCCTGGTGTGTGACGCCCTCTCAACAGGTTCAAGAGGCATCCTTTCCTTATCTCTATATCCCCTACACTCCATCACTGTAGAAACGAATCCCTTGCATTGCTCCAGTCTGTTCTGCGCCGTCAACCATCAGAAGTACTGGACGGCCGACAAGGAAAGCACGCCGCTCCGTTGATGACTATTGAGATGCCCCCCAGGTCCCCCTCTCCCTCCTCCTGAATTGAGATGCCCCCCAGGTCCCCCTCTCCCTCCTCCTGTGATGGTGCAGTTATGATTCCTCGGTCTGTCTGGTGTTCCAGTTTAGTCATACACAGTGACATGAAGTAGCAGAGTGCGGGCAGGTCAAGTCCTTTCTGTCTGGGATCATCATTAGTACTCAGCAGGCTTAACCGCATCTTCTTTTCACATTTCTGGGGTGGAGATAACATGATAGGCCTCTTTAGGGAGGGTCAGTTGCCTTTCAGATACTGTCAAGTTTTAGGAATTCGGAAATATGACATTTGTATTGTATAACAATGCATTAGGTTTTCTTTATCCGTCTTATTCGCTTAGACTCCAAGTTGAATGAAGGACAAGTTCAGGTTAAATGGGTTAAGTCCAGTTCAGTCTTGTTAAGTCTGGTTCAGTCCAGATGAATCCAGGCCAGGTCAAAGTAGTCCTGACGGTGCTCCTTTTGAAAGTGACAGTGTATTATTATTGTTAATTCTTTTTTTTTAACTCTTCTCTTTTCAGCAACAGTACTCAGTGATATTTACAGTTGAAATTGATGTACAGTACAGAGTAGAACATTTGCTTTTGTTACATAGACATATTTCAAAAACAAAAAAGAACAAACAACAGCATTTAATCTTTGACATTATTCATAATCTATTATTGAACATCACACAGTATAAAAGTGCATTCCAGCTGAAAGCCCAATCCCATTCTTCTCTTGACCGACAGTAAGATGATTTAAGGGCAATCACAGGTGTCCGTGCTCCCTGGGTCAGACATCATCAGTCTGTCCCAGAGTTCTTGGCTGATTCATGGATGTTATGATTGGAACAGGAAAGTATTCAGTGGCAGAATTGATTGCCAGATTGGATTTCTTAAAAAAATATGCAGACTTGGTCCTCAAGACATTTTGATTGAACTCTGAGGCTTTTGCATAAAATAAAATATTCAAATGTCTCTTTAAAAAATAATAATCTATAAATAGGTGGTTTCGTATTTATCACTCAACAAAACACAGGGTAGTTTTGTAATTTACTACAATACAATCAAAGCCTCATGGTATTAAGGGAGTGTTCCTTGTTGTGTGTGTGTCTGCGCGCGTGTGTGTGTGTGTGTTTGCGTGTGTGTGTATGTTTGTAAACATAACAACTCTCTACTAATTTGGAGAAGTTCATATCTCTTAAATCATTTAAACTTCTGTTAAAAATGTCTATTTTACGGTGATCTTACTCCAAGGGGAATAATCTTTTCAGGAGTTAAATGATTCATTGTTTTCATTTTGAATGAAGTAGTGAGCTGAATAATTCACTTTTCTTACTCTGCCGATGGAATAGAAAAGCCACAGTTTTTAAGTCATCCCTTGACTCTTTTTTTTCTTTCTCTATTTCAATTTCTCTCTTTTTCTCCTTTATCAATCTAGCTCTATCCCCTTGGTCTGGTAAATATAATACAGCTTTCTTTCTCCCTTGTGTGTTAGCCTACTTTTCATACTCCCCTGTTGAATGCATTGTCTAGCACACAGTCCCAAAAAACTAACATTAGCTGTGCTTTCATTCCTTCCTAATTTCTATGCAAAGTCCACACACACACCACACAGTAAACACGCTCACTCACGCACACACACACAGACACACACACACACAAACACACACACAAAGAAACGTACCCACTAATACACAGACAACAAGACACACACAGACGCTTTCACACATACGCTCTCTCGCTCTCTCTTTCTCCCAACCCTTCTGTTTCTTATTCTATATGTGTCAAGAGCAGAATTAATCTAGTCTTGGATGCTTCAGGTTGTTTTTCTTTGTCCGAAGCATTTAACAAATGGTTGCTGCTTAGTGGAGGAACAGCGTGCACAGTATCTGTGTCTGTCCTCACGCGCCTCCGCATTTCAGCACTTATTGCTTTAAATTACATCAATCACTCCCTCCCCTGGCCTCGCCTTTACTATCTTCCCTTAGCTCATTTTTCTCTGTCGCTTTTTATTACTTTGCCTCTTCATCTCTCTCTCTTTTAACTTCTCTTCCCATTATTCTATCTGTGGTTGCCTTTTAATCTTCCTCCCCTTCTTCTTCTTCTGCTCTTACTCTTCACTCCTCAGTCTGTCTTGTCTCCTGCTGACTGGTCCTCCTTCCCACCCTCTTCTTTCTGGTTCTCCTTTTTGTTGCTCTCTCCTCCCTCTTTCTCCTTGTCCTCCTCTTTCTCTTTTTCCCTCTCTCGGAACAGCTGGGCCAGCTTTTGGAACCGTGGCCCCCACCCCTCCAGCCCTCCTCCCCACTCCTCCTTCTCCGCCTCCTTCTCTCCTTCACTCTCCAGGGAGCTGAGGGAGCCAGCGCGCGACCCAGTGCCCTCAAGACCGTACACCTGCACCGAGTCGTAGGGTGGCTGGGAGGGGTCAAAGGTCACCTGGGCCAGACGCAGGCGGAGGAACTCTCCCACTCTGAGGGCGAGGGAGTGACCTCCCAGCCCCGGAGCCCCCCTCCCCACTTCCATCCCCGGGACCCACCCAGCCCCGTACCCCATCAACCCCCCGTATGCCCCCCTGGCCTGCCCTGGGAAGGGCAGCAGCTGAGGAGTCATATCCCTTCGCCCTATGATATAGCCCCCCAGACCCACCCTGTCCCGCCAGTCAGACATAAAGCCTGCCCCCTCCGGATACATCCCCCCACAAGTAGTCCCGGTCAGAGATATCCCTCCGCCCTCCCTGTCTGGCCTTGCCACCACAAAGTTGCTGCCCATCTCCAGGCCTCCTCTCCCCAGACTGCCAGGGTAGTCCCTCTGTCCGGACGCCTCCCCCTGCAACACGGTGGCGTAATTGCGAGCTGCGGACGAGGATTGCGATGGCCCGTCGGAGCCGTTACCCTGGCCGACACCGGCTCCGGCAGAGGAGTCAGGCTCATTAGAGCCGGAGGCGTTGCGTTTCGGGGACAGGCCAGCGCGGGAGGCCCTGCGACCAGCCAGGGGCAGGGTGGCCGTGTCACAGATCCAGCCGCTGGCGCCGTGCACCTGGCCCACCATGGAGCCGGAGCGGGTTAGAACCAAGCTGTGATCCCGGGGAAGGTTCTCGGACTGGACCTGTAGGGGGCGGAGGTGAGGAGGAGTGGGTTCAGTCCGGGGTGGGGGCAGGGTGTAGCACTGTGGCAGGTTAGGTGGGTTAGATTAGGCCAGGAAGGTAAGGGACGTTTCAAGGTGGAGGGAAGAGTGGGTATTGTAACAAGGTCGAATAAAGAAAAGGATCAGAGCCAAAAGTGCGGGGTGAGGGGGGGGATAAGTGGAAAAACGAAAGAGAGAGAGAGGTAAGGGTGACAAAGGAGAGGACGGTGTGAAAGGGAAAGGGGTTCCCAATCCAGCGAGCAGAGACAGGCAGAGGGAGGAGAGACGGGCAGAGGGAGGAGAGGGAGGCAGAGGGAGGAGCCACAGAAGAGCGAGAGAACGGCAGAGTGACAGAAAGAGATTTGAGAAGGTAAGAGCGGCGGCAGAGGTTAATTAAGCACTAGAATGAGCTAACACTGCACTGTGAGAGGGGGGTGAAGAGAGAAGAGGAGACCGAGAGACAAAGTGTCAATAAGAAAAGTTTCAGCATTTTCTGTTTGTTAACAAACAAAAGAAACGGTTGAAACTGTTCCAAATTAAAAAAATATTTGAAAGCTGGATGGAGAAAAACAAAGATATATACACATAAACAATCAACTTCTTCATGGTAAACATCTTACAACAGTTGAACATCCGCTATTTTGACATTTACAGATCAATCTATCTATCAATCTATCCATTTACCCATCCATCCATCTACCTAGCACTCATCTATCTATCCATCCATCCACCCATCCATCCATCCATCATCTTACCCATTCTCCATCCATCCATCATCTTACCCACTCTCCATCCATCTATCATCTTACCCATTCTCCATCCCTCTGTCCATCATCTTACCCATCCATCCGTCCATCATCTTACCCATCCATCTGTCCATCATCTTACCCATCCATCCGTTCATCATCTTACCCTTTCTCCATCCAATTGTCCATCATCTTACCCATCCATCCGTCCATCATCTTACCCATCCATCCGTCCATCATCTTACCCATCCATCCGTCCATCAACTTACCCATCCATCTGTCCATCATCTTACCCATCCATCCATCATCTTACCCATCCATCCGTCCATCATCTTACCCATCCATCCGTCCATCATCTTACCCATCCATCCGTCCATCATCTTACCCATCCATCCGTCCATCATCTTACCCATCCATCCGTCCATCATCTTACCCATCCATCCGTCCATCATCTTACCCATCCATCCGTCCATCATCTTACCCATCCATCCGTCCATCATCTTACCCATCCATCCGTCCATCATCTTACCCATTCTCCATCCAATTGTCCATCATCTTACCCATCCATCCGTCCATCATCTTACCCATCCATCCGTCCATCATCTTACCCATCCATCTGTCCATCATCTTACCCATCCATCCATCATCTTACCCATTCTCCATCCAGACAGTGGCTCTGCTGGGGCTCACTGCTCCCCTCCGTGCAGTTACTCATGGCTCCTCCCCCTCCTCGGCTGTCATTGGTCCGTGGCGTGCCTCCATCCGAGGTGCTCACCCCACTCTGGGGGGCTGTTCCGTCTCGGCTTCCCGCGCGGCTGCCCGCGCTCTGGTCTGCCGGCCCTGCGTAAACGCTCCCGGGCTCCAGCTGCCCAGCCATGGCCGCCTGGTTCTGGATGACCAGCGAGTGGTCTGGTTGGCCCCCAGGGAAGCGATAGGCCAGCTCAGCCATGCCGGCCTCAAACGGGGGCCCCGGGGCGCGCCGGAGGACGGGCAGGGTGTGGCTGCTGTAGCAGAGCCGTCCGTAGAGAGCCCCTCCAGGGCCGGAGTAGGCCGGGTCCAGGGCTGGGTTCTGAGCCCAGCTGTAGGCTCGAGCCTTGTCCTGGGCCTGCTGGGCGTAACGTCTGGAGGGGACGGAGACACGTATCCATGATCTGCTCTTCCCATCGAGGGAGACACACCAAAGAATAATCCAACTAGATGCGTCAGATTTACATCAGCTGGCGGTGTGAAAGCAGGTTATTATGACGCAGAACATTGGGAAAGACGCCAATAAAGGCTCACACTTACACATCACACTCACTGCAGTGTGGACGGCTATTAGGGTTTAAGTGAGTGTTGCACAACAGAGTGCTCCTTCAGGAGAAGGTCTGAAGGCTCTTCATTCTGATCAGCATCGGATTCAGTTTGAGGTTTGGAGTGGATCAATGACTTAAGTGGATCAATTAAGGGCTATTGAGACAGACGCTTTCACTGACTTTCGAAGACTCCAATAGACTCTGTGATTACTTTCATCAGTGTTAAAACGGGGCAAATAAATTCTGTTTCCTATGCAATATTTAGTAATGCCTCTGTCTTGCTACAGTTTATGAATAACACACACACACACATACAAACTGTACCTATCCACTCCTACACAGTTTCAAAGACCCAATGTCCTTCTTCCACACACTAAGGGAAACAGATAAACTAACCCTAAAAACACACCCCATCCCTCTCGAGTCACACACATACACAACTCTCTCCACTCACTCACACACACACACACACCTGTTTTCACACACACGCCGCACTCACATGTTCCTGCTGTCCAGGGTGCGGTACCCCCGGCGGGCACTGTGGGGGGCGCTCTGGAGCGCGGCGATGTCGAAGGCGGCCGTGTCGGCCTCGCCGCCGCCCTCGTCGTCGTAGGTGATGATGTTCTCCCGCACGTCGTCCTCCTCCAGAGGAGAGAGGGAGTCTCTCTTCTGTCTCCTCAGGGACAGGGACAGGGCGCTGACAGCTACACAAGACACGGGGACGTGGGGGAGGAGTGGGGGAGGAGTGGGGGACAGATTCGAGGTTGAAAAATGCTAATATGGAATCTCTGGGAATGTGTCCAACCTGCAATTATCCCCCAGACAAGCCAGTCCGACAGCCAGTCAGTCCGACAGACAGTCAGTCAGTGAGACAGCCAGTCAGTCAGATGATAGGAACTTTTTCCCTACCTATCATCCTACAAGACATTCGCTACTGCTAATAAAGTGCTCCAAGTCTGAAAGTAGTCTTAAAGTAGTCCACTATAGGGAGATGGCATGTCATTGGGGATTTACCCAGCTACCTAGTTCCACTGCTTAAAAGAGACATTCCAGAGATGCCTTACCGCAGCAGGTTCGATGATAAACTATTTCTGGGGGTGTCAAGACTGAGAAACCAACTTCAAAAGTATTCTCACTCTGACCCATAAAACATCCGGTATAAAGTACATATATATATAACTTTACATGACATTTCCTTGTTCCATGTATCCTAAACTGTCTCACCCAGTAGAGTGGCCACGCAGGCCAGGATGGCCAGCAGGGCGGCGGTGCTGAGGCCAGGAGACGGCGAGGAGGACGGCTGGGGCACGCACACCGTCTCTTTCTCCCACTCCCACTCCCCTGCCTCGGCCTCGGCCTGCCTCTCCTTCTCCCCGGCGCGCGCCCCCCCCCTCAGGCAGGGGCAGACGGACACGGTGACGGTGGCCGTGCTGGTGAGGCCCGAGGTGCCGTCCCGGAGGACCAGGGGCACGTACAGGGTAAGGGAGGAGGAGGAGGAGGAGCGGGAGAGGGGCTGCAGGGCCGACAGCAGCAGCAGGGTGGCCGTGGGACCTGGAGGAGGGAGCGGCTTTCAGAATCTTTGTTGGCACTTGAGTCTACGCTCAATCGTCTATCCGGTCCGTAACAACACAACACATCATAAAAAACCTTTGCAGAAAGAAGTAGTGAGAAAGAGAGAGGGGGAGAGAGAGAGGGGGAGAGAGGAGAGAGAGAGAGAGAGAGAGAGAGAGAGAGAGAGAGAGAGAGAGAGAGAGAGAGAGAGAGAGAGAGAGAGAGAGAGAGAGAGAGAGAGAGAGAGAGAGAGAGAGAGAGAGAGAGAGAGAGAGAGAGAGAGAGAGGTGGGGGACGGGTAAGAGGGATAGACACGAAAGAGAAAAGACAGAAAAGAGAAAACATGAGCATGACAAATCGAGGAGCTAAATCTAAATCAATTGAATTAAACCTCTACGATCACATCCTCTTAGCACAGTGTAGCATAGAGCAGTGGAGCACATTGGGAGGAAGAAACGGGAGCGAGAAAGAGAAATGGGGATAGCAAACAGCAGAGTAAACAAAAGGGAGGGGGATAACCGAGTAAACAATGGAGCCACCGGAGGAGTGAGATGGATGGCGGAGGAAGGTGGCACAGACAGGAAGAGAGAGGCACCGAGTGTGTGAGGAGTGGAGATAGAGGTATTATGGGGAAGGAGATCCGTCGTGTGTGAGCGTGACCGTGTGTGTGTTCACGCGGGCACTGCGCGTGTGTTTGGAAGAGAGAGAGAGAGAGAGACAGAGATTGAGAGAGAGAGAGAGAGAGAGAGAGAGAGAGAGAGAGAGAGGGAAAGAGAGAGTGAGTGAGAGAGGGAAAGAGAGAGATTGAGTGAAAGTATTGTGATTGCCCACCTCCGCTGTCCCTAACAGTGAAGTTGAGGGCAGCGCTGGACTCTGGAGGGATGCTGAAATAGACGGCGCTGTCGTTGCCTCCCTCATCTCGATCAATCGCCCGCAACACCTGCACCACCTGAAGGAGAGAGATAGAGACAGTGAGGAGGGGGAGAGCCAAAGAGAAAGAGAGGAGCGAGCCAAGAAAGAGAGGAGGAGAACGGGCACAATGAGGGGGGAGAGAACGTAGAGTCAGAGGATAAGAAAGAGGGAGGAAAAGAAAGTGTGGAGATAAAGAGACCAAGAGAGGGAGAGAGAGAGAGAGAGAGAGAGAGAGAGAGAGAGAGAGAGAGAGAGAGAGAGAGAGAGAGAGAGAGAGAGAGAGAGAGAGGCGGAGGTGGGGTATTGCAAATGTAGGGAGAGGACTGTAACAAGGCATAACTTTGTAACCATGTTCTGTATTTAGCTGAAGGCTTGTCTGAATAGTATCTAAATAAACTCAATGCATCTAAGTAATGCACACTTCTGACTTAAAAGGCATTGTTCAAATCTGAACATCCTGCTTTGAAACCTAATGTTTACTAAATGTTCTGAAGAAGAATACGTGCTTTGCACAGAAATGTTCCTGTAGTAATCCGCCTATTTTTTCCACAGCAGAAAGCAGGGAGGCACAGCGACCTGCTGTTACTATCAGAGCACATCCCTCTACAGCACTGTTGAGTCCTGTATAAAAGAGTATACAAGAGACAGTACTGTATAGAGTACTGTCTAGATGACAATACTGAAGAGTGTTCTATAGAAAGTACAGAGGAGGGCTAGATTGTTGGGATTGACATCATCAAGTGTTTCCTAGTTTCTTTGTTTTCACATCCTCAAACTAATTCAAGATAAAACTGTGCTCTGTATAATTTCTTGACAGACGGTTGCCATAGATACACAGACTAGGCAACGGCAAGGTCAATACACCTGCCAAAGACATCCTCTTGCAAAAATATTCCAAGTGATGGTAAACAGGAAGGAAGCAGAATAATGCGTAGTGAGGAGTTGGGTCACAGAACTCATGATGTACATCCATACTATCACACACACACACACACACACACACACACACACACACACACACACACACACACACACACACACACTGACCTGTCCGGTGGCTGATGAATCACACAGGGCCGTAGTATACTGCCTGTCCAACTCGGGCGCATTGTCATTCAGGTCCAGCGTTTCTATGGCAACCACCACCCTGGACACCTGGCCTGGGTTATCTGAAGGGGAGCCAATCAGGGACAGCTGTGTCACCAGAACATTCTAAGAAAGTTGCCAGTCAGTCAGCTGTCTCATGTCTTTGCCCTTCTGTCCAGGATGGTACATCATAGGTGTGGTGGAGACCTAGTGTGTAGTATAGAACTGTACTATAGCCTACTGCAGCCTTTACTATATACTACTACAAGTATACTAGTAATTTCAATGCCACATCTAAGATCAGATGTTTTGTATTAAAATCAGTATATTTGACATGGTAAACGTCACCTTTGTTCATGTTTACTGGCATAACACACCAAGGGGCTCAAAATGTATTTTTTTGTACAAATTCTTAAATTGTGCTTGATTGAGCTTGTCTGGCACAATGAGCGGATGGAGCCATTCCAAACGGGTGAAGGGCCCCCAATCTGGCACAGGCCAGCAGACTGGAGGTAAATACTGTTTGACCCAGGTCTGAAAACAGCCTTTATTTCTGTTGGCTGCTGTAGCTGTAGTAAGGCCAGTAGTCGACTATTTTCACATCAAACCTCGTTTCATGACAGCAGCCTTTTCACACAGAGACTGTGTGTGTGTGCATGTCTCTGCGGGTGTTTCTGTGTTAGTTTGAGACAGAGAAATACAGAAAGAGAATGAATGAGAGACAGCGAGGCAGAGGAAGAGAAAGAAAAGAGAGAAAGGGGGCGGGGGGTGGCCAGACAGGATAGGAAGAGAAAGAGACAGAGAGGAGAAGAACCAATCTGCATGCTAAGCAAATTGAGGAGGCACAGTGTAAATGGATTGGAAAGGAGTCCCATGCTGCATTCAAACACGCACACAATGAACGCGCTCTCACGTCGACACTAGGTTGGACACAACTCACATTCTGGACTGCAGACATACATTTTGTGGGAAGCTCTCGCACACAGTTTGGGCTGCACACACAAACAGACACGCACACAAACACGTCCTCTCTCTTTCTCGCTCTCTCTCTCTGGACTCAATTCAAGCTGCAACACCATGTTATGGATTGGTGCCATTGGTCCACATTGCTGAAATTGAGCTCCTTCCATAATGGCAGTGAGATATGCCTTTGGCTGGAGCATTCTAGTCAGCCAGTGAGTGCCAGTTATCAACACTGCCTCTAACAGTCTGTTGACTAGATAGAGCTCATTATTCAACTCTGGCACTCCCATTACATCAACTGAAGGGGTACTCACACAGTTGACACAATTACACCTTAAGTACAGACCAACACTGTCAACATACTGAGTAGAGGCTGCATTGAGCTTATGCTGTTCAAGCAGTCATTTAGGAGTGTGAGAAAATGGGAACTGTTATTCAAGTGGCTTTTGTGCTACGTGTCTAGATAATTCTTAACATTTGCAGTTGTTTTTTATTCGTTTAGCAGACTGAATTGCGAGCGGTGCATTTGTGACGGTATGTAACGGACGTGGCCACGCTCCGTCACTACAAGGCGTCCTTCGCCACTCGCTGGGCTCGAACGCACGACCTCTGACTTGCCAAGCGCGACCACTACCAGCTACGCCAAAGAAAAGCTAGCTATTCGTTGACGCGGGTAGCCCGTTACATACTCGAGGAGTGAGTTTCACAGGTTCACACCCGTTACACATTGAACGAAAATGCTTTATGGGTGGGCATGCTGGAGGTCTTGTGTGCTCAGCCTGACCTCTCTGTGTGGCGATGACCGTCACGTTGTGCCACTGCTCACGCTCGCGGTCCAGCTCCATTGCCGTGGTGATGAGGCCAGTGTCCGGCGTGATCCGGAACAGCGCTTCCGGGTCTGACTGGGGATCAATGGAGAACCTGAGGTGCGGAGGGGGTGGGGGGTGATAATCAGAGAGAGAGAGAGAGAGAGAGAGAGAGAAAGAGAGAGAGAGAGAGAGAGAGAGAGAGAGAGAGCAATAACGATGATATAATTCAAGTGGCTGCGGAATTAATAGTGGAGATTATCGTGGTCGATACCAACTCGTTTGAAGCACTGCTCATTATCTGAATAGTATATGATTTTTTATCTTTCAATAGTTCATCTTTCCACATACACATACACTTCCACACACACACAAATGCACACACACACAGACCCACGCACTCACTCACACTCGCCAAGCGTGGTAAAGATTCCTTTCCCCGGGCCACTATATTATATCGGTTGCAGCGGAAGAATGCCCTCTGTTCTGCGCTCAATCTCTCCAGACCGCACACACACAACCCAGGGAGCAGCCTGGCCACCGCAGCACTCAGGAGACTCTATTCAGCCTCGACGCCTTGCTCAAGGGCACGGCGCCGGTTGACATTTGAAACCAATCGCACCTGGCCTACGAACCCTCCGCTCCGGCCTGTGGTCCTCCTACCTGATGTTGTTGGTGAGGCCGGTGTCGGGGTCGACGGCGCTGACCCGGCCCACGGTGCACGCTGGCGGGCAGTTCTCAGACACGTCCATGCGGTAGCGGCTGCGGGAGAAGCGCGGGGGCTCGTCGGCGTCCAGCACGCCCACCCGGATGGTGGCGCGGTCCTTGAAGGGGCCACGGCGCAGGAAGCGGGGGTCCACCAGAGGGTTGAGTACCTCCACCGAGAAGGAATAGGAGCTACGGCTCTCGTAGTCTACAGCCTGAGGAGAGGAGAGAGGAGGAGAGAGAGGAGAGAGAGGAGGAGGGGAGGAGAGGAGAGGAGGAGAGAGAGGAGAGGGGGGAGAGGAGGAGAGGGAGGGAGGGAGGAGGAGGAGAAGAGGAGAGGAGAAGAGAAGAGAAGAGAAGAGAAGAGAAGAGAAGAGGAGAGGAGAGGAGAGGAGGGGGAGAGGAGGGGAGGGGAGGGGAGGGGAGGGGAGGGGAGGGGAGGGGAGGGGAGGGGAGGGGAGGGGAGGGGAGGGGAGGGGAGGGGAGGGGAGGGGAGGGGAGGGGAGGGGAGGGGAGGGGAGGGGAGGGGAGGGGAGGGGAGGGGAGGGGTTTATGTCACATTAGAACAGCTAGTTGTTTCCTTGTTGCTGTAGGAATGGCATTGTTATTTGTCTTTTAAATGGACCACGATGCCTGGTTTTACTCTTACTCAGCAAAAGTAAATGCTTTTCTATGTCACACAAAAGTATTACCTTCGCGCAAAAACATTTTGCACCATGAGATTGAAAACAAAATGATACTGACATTTAAGTGTTGGTTTTGACACAAACACGACATTGCCGTGGTTACAAGGGAGCATGCCATGACAATGTTGGAATCATTGGAATAGCAAACCAGACAGATTGTTTGAGAAGGGCTCTCCTTGCTCTAATATCATGGCATTGCCACCGAGAAGTTATGAAGCCTATTTGTCTGAGGTGTCTTTGTGATTGCTGCCTCCGTCTCCACAGCAGGGTACCGCTGGAGCAGGAAGAGTCTGGCCGCCTGTGATCAGGTTTGCTGTTTGGATGATTGCTACTGGGGGCCGGTGGCTCCACTCAGCTCAGCACATCCCACTGCTGATTAGATTTTGGTGACTGTCTTGTTTCTGTCGTTTACAAAACATCTCCAGGGCCCCTTCCTGCCTTCTCAGACCAGGCTGTTTGGATGGTAGGCTTCTCACACCAGGCTGTTTGGATGGTAGGCTTCTCAGACCAGGCTGTTTGGATGGTAGGCTTCTCAGACCAGGCTGTTTGGATGGTAGGCTTCTCACACCAGGCTGTTTGGATGGTAGGCTTCTCACACCAGACTGTTTGGATGGCTCTCGATATTAATGAGCACAGGTGTGGATGGGGGCAAGTGGATGGGTATAGAGCCATGTTGTTTGAATGCAGCATAAGCGTACCGCAAAAGATTTGCCTGAAAATGGATGAAGGTCCTCTGGTGAGAATATTGATCTTTTCTATCTTTTGCTCTCTCTTTCTGACCTCTTCCATTCTCTGTTCTCCCAGCCAAAAAGCTTAGGATTGTCTAAAATCTGTAATATTTACAGGGTATAAATATGCAGTGAGAAATTGAAGGGCACCGATATTGAAATTCAAGAAATAGGGGCACATCTCTATGCCTGAGAAAAAAGTGAAGGAAAATGTCAGGGAGAGAGAGATGGAGGCTGAGGGAAAGAAAGAGAGAGCGAGGGAGGGGGGTAGACAGAGAGAAAAGGCCTCTAACAGGATCCCATTAGACGGAGAGAGAGACAATCTGTCTGAGGAGGAGAGATGTCACTTACACTGTGAGCACACACTCATCACCCCCTCCCTCCCTGCATCTAGTACTCCATCACCCACTCCCTCCCTCCCTCCCTGTCTCCCTCCCTCGCTCTCTCCGGCACTCCATCACGGCTCTTCACTCTCCTGCGAGTGTGCGCAGGTCCATCCCTGACAAGCAGAACACACACTCATCTCTCTCCCTCACTCACTCTTTGCCTGAGCACTTATCACACCCACCTCCAGTTTTCCTCTTATGCTTCCTCTTCCTATCCATCTCTCCCTCTCTCACCTTCTCCCTCTTTTTTTCCCGCTCTCTCTATTTATTACTTAGTTTAACCTTGTACTGCCCTACCATGTTCTCATTCTTTTGAAATATTTTAATTCCTCCTTTCTACCTATTGCCTTCTTTTGCAGTTCATGTAATTAATCATCTCACCTCTATGGTCTAGTAAACACACATAATATATCTTACATGGAGAGAGAGAGTGTGTGTGTGTGTGTGTGTGTGTGTGTGTGTGTGTGTGTGTGTGTGTGTGTGTGCGCACAACTGAGCCATTTTAAAAGATCTATGCAGCCTTTGTGTGTCTGCAGCCTCTTCTCTGTCCTGTAGTTGAATGTGCAAGTCAGGGTTTTACTGCATGCATGATACAGTAACTTGGAGCCTTTCCTTCCCTGCTGAGCTACGCTTTGCTCTGTGAGAGGCCACTCTGCACATTAAGATGAAATGTCTGGGCGTGATTGTAGACCGACAGTAGCACTGGAATATTCTGCAGACATGTAACTGCAGCCCTGGAAGAGTGGAATCTGGCAAAAACACCCCCACCCTTCTCTGTTCTACTGCTCTCTATTTCCATTTTCTCACTCATTTACTCTCTGTCTCTCTCTCTCTCTCATTTCCGTCATTTTTTCCTGCCCTTTCCTTTTCTTTTCTCTCTTCCTACAACTAGTTCAGATGTTCCCCTCTCTTTGCCTTTGCAATGTGTCAGTACACATATCTCAACACATCTGCTATCTGTCCTCTCCCTTTCTACCCCTTTTTCTCTATCACTCTCATCCTCTGTCTGTCTGTCTGTCTGTCTGTCTGTCTGTCTGTCTGTCTGTCTGTCTCTCTCTCTCTCTCTCTCTCTCTCTCTCTCTCTCTCTCTCTCTCTCTCTCTCTCTCTGTCTGTCTCTTTCTCTCTCTCTCTCTCTCTCTCTCTCTCTCTCTCTCTCTCTCCCTCCCTCCCTCCCTCCCTCCCTCCCTCCCTCCCTCCCTCCCTCCCTCCCTCCCTCCCTCCCTCCCTCCCTCCCTCCCTCCCTCCCTCCCTCCCTCCCTCCCTCTCTCTCTCTCTCTCTCTCTCTCTCTCTCTCTCTCTCTCTCTCTCTCTCTCTCTCTCTCTCTCTCTCTCTCTCTCTCTCTCTCTCTCTCTCTCTCTCTCTCTCTCTCTCTCTCTCTCTCTCTCTCTCTCTCTCTCTCTCTCTCTCTCTCTCTCTCTCTCTCTCTCTCTCTCTCTCTCTGAGGAGGAGATTAGCACAATCTCTCCTCTGCGTGAGAAAACAAACACAGATAATCCTCAACGCGCTGCTAGCGGGTGACCGTGGATTAGCTCCTAGTTTAAAGTGAGAGCCGATGAAAATAATGGCCAAGAAGCAGAATCCTCCTGTCCCCAGGTGAAATGAGAGGAACACAAAGAGGTGTCTTACATCCCCCGTACACCCACTAAAACATACCTCCAATGGAATCTGGTGAATTGGAATGTTTGGTCTGTAGGTATTAACGACTCAGCTGTGCTGCATCAGAAGCAGTTGTTTGCTGGAGCGATATGTAACAAGCTGATGTGTAGCAAGCTGGTGCCAGACAGAACACTTAAGAGAAAGCTTGTTCTAATGTCCTCTCCTTCAGTCTCACATACTGCATATACACACAAACACATGCATACTGTGCACAGACGCACAATCAAGAACACAGCCAATCAGTGGTGTGAGCCGAGGTTACCCTAAAATACCTGGATTGGAACAGCATTCAGTGTTAGCGCCCCTAGAGGTTAAAGTTGGGATTTATTTTGGAAATCCCATTTGACCTTGGTTCTATAATTAAGGGCACTCTCTATGTTTCGGTATCTGTGGCCAGAAAATTCAAAGCAAAAGATGGGATTTGTGAGTCAGATTGGATTCAATCTTAAAACAGAGCCAATCAAAACCACCAAAATTAGATTACATCCTGCCAAGCTCAAATTGGATGAGATAAACAGATCCCCACTTCAATCAGGATAAACAATCTAAAACATGTTGTAAAATATTTAAGGTTAGAAGGATAGATGGTTTTAAACCCCAAACAGGGGATTATCTTAATCCCAGTAGGAGGGAGAGTTCCATGTGGATTAGGCACATGAGAGGCCTCATAGCTGGATGTTCACTAGAACTTAAACTGGGATCCAGTTATGAACCCAAACCCAGCTGTCAATTACCAGTACCTAAATGATTTATGAACATGATGATCTGGCCACCGGGGGGCAGTATTGCAGAGCAATGACATCCTGTAGGGCTGTCATTAAAATTCTTCAATTACCAGATGCAGGTGGTGTGACCTGTTTTACCTATGGTTTTCTACATCAATAACAACCGTGGGGAAGTCAGAGAAAACCTCCACACCTCCACACAAAAGCCAAAAAGAAAATAGACATTGTTGCACCTTCAGGGTTACATATAACAGATTAGATGTGAAGATAGACTGCAGCATATTCTCAGTTTCAATCTCAACATCCATTTATGTTTACATTCAGGTGCCAAGACCAGACCCCATCTCAGTCTGCCCTCCAGAGCCCTGGTGAGAGCCAGACCCTCCCTGGGCCCTGGGAGCTCAGAGAGGAAGAGAAGCGGTCGAGCTCTTCACCGCCTGAGGATGAATGAAGCTGACCTGAGCTGGGTACAGCTAGGCTGTTTGGGGAGGGAATCAGTGTGTGAGACAGCAACAACAACAAGCCTTTTAACAAAATGAGGGGAGACGGGATGAGGGAGATGGAGGCATTTGGATAGGAGGGAGAGAGGATGGGAGAGCAAGAGGAAGAAAGAGAGGAGAGAGGAGAAAATAGCCTGACACGGAGAGAGAGAGAGAGAGAGAGAGAGAGAGAGAGAGAGAGAGAGAGAGACTGGGGATGGAGAGGGATAGGGAGAGGAAAAAAAGAAAGAAAGATAGAAAGAAAGAAAGAAAGAAAGACGTGGTGTTTGGTTGTGGCCGTGTGTAAAGGTGTGTAAGGACCAAGGCGACTCCCCACTCATCAGACAGACTGCCAGAGTGTTAATGATCCAGCCTCGACCGCACGTGCCTTGGCCAACCCTCCTCCACCTCTCCATCTCTCCATCCTTCCCTTCCTCCAACCTTTTTCCTGGACCGCACCATCATCCTCAGTGGGTTCTTTTTCTCCATGAAAATGTCTATTTCCAGCCTTTACTTTTACTTTTCTCTGCAAAATATTCCTACCCCCCCGGGTTGTGTAATTCGCTGACCTGTCAGTCTGCCTGCCTGTCTGTCTGTCTGTCTGTCTGTCTGCCTGTCTGTGATCTAGCCCCAGCCTGTTAAAGGCAGCTGCTGCATCGTCCAGCCTTTAAGATAACCCCGCTGTGTTTCTTTCCACGTTATTGTTCATTCCACCGACCACTAACACAGAGACATACAAGGTCAAGACTGTGTACTGTATGTGTGAATCAGCCTGTGGTGTGTCTTTGTGCCAGTGTGTGTGCGTGTGTGTCTTTGTGCCAGTGCGTGTGCGTGTGTGTGTGTGCGTGTGTGTTTGTGCACAAGATCAATGGCAAAAAGATTCTGCCCACAGCTGTGTAATGACCAGTGAGGTCAAGCCAGACTGAGTGGTAACAGAAATTGTTCCAGTCGGAAATCCTCTCTTCTGGAGGGCAGAAAGATCATCTCTATCAACTAAATTCTTCACAGTTTGGAAATGTCTGACTGCAGCAGTCAAGAGAAACTAGATGCTGAGAACATGAGTCTGGATGAATGCAACCACAACACACACACACTCGTGTAGACGCGCACACACACACACACTGGATGGATGCTTTTTTTTATTTTTGTTTAACGGGGTGGAAACTGAGGGGGAGCTTAGCACTAATTTTACGCTTTGTTTAGTTTAATTCTATTAGAGTGGTATCTTTCATGTTTTCCATTCGTTGCACGTGGATTCCCTGAAAGGCTAAATCCCTTTTAACCTCTGTGAGTCACATTTTGAGCAACACCCACCTGCCCATTGTCTAGTCATCATTCTTTATCCACAGCTGTCAAAAAACTACAACCACAAACTTCAACTAGAAGAATACACTCCACTTTCTATTTTCTGAATAAGGAAATGCAAAACAAGTTCGCCATTTTGTAGTTATGGGTTTTGTAATGTTGTAGACCTTTGTGTCACTGTGATGAAATCCTGGCAGGGTTATGATAGGGGGATTTATTTGTTGTCATTTTTCGGTTCATTTCTTCTGTTGCCGAGCACATGTTCAATTGATCACCTCTATCTCCCTACTGAGAAAAACACACTGCTTTATGTTCCTTCCCCACCCCCCACCCCCCTCCCCATCATCCCTGACTCCTCTTCTTCTTTGTGTAGCTTTTTCACCAACCAAACATTTGTTATATTTATTTTTTCTTTTCCCTGCCTGTCTCTTTTCAAGCCTCATTGTGCTTCTCACTTGCTTTGCCTGTCTCAATCTCTCTCTCTCTCTCTCTTTCTCTCTCTCTCTCTCTCTCTCTCCCTCTCGCTCTCTCTCTCTCTCTCTCTCTCTCTCTCTCTCTCTCTCTCTCTCTCTCTCTCTCTCTCTCTCTCTCTCTATTTCTCTCTCACACTCTCTCTCTCTTTCCTCCAGCCATCCCTCCCTCACTCTGTTCAACCCTGACCTCTAGCCCTTTCTTCTATATCCCTCCCCCCGCTCTCTTCCCTCCCTTCTTTCTCTTTCTCCACGTCCCCTTGCCTCCCTCCATCCCTCTTATCAGAGTAACACTCCCAGCTCTGGAAATCCCTCATAACCCTGCCTCCGGTCTGGGCTTTTTTTGAACTAATCATAGAAATCTGGAGGGAGCTGTCACAGTCAAACACACAAACACACACACACTCACACACTCAGTAACAAGCACTCAGCAACACAGATACATTTACAAGCACACAAATTCACGTGGTGCATGCACACATATGCAACACGTCAGGTCGAAGGTATATATCACAAAAAGACACACAAACACACACACATAGCCACACACATAAACACACTGGATGACCATCAGAGGCAATTCAGTATCTCTCACATCCTAGATCTGAGTGAGAGACTATAAGAGCAGGGTGTATTTTTATCACTCATTCAACTGTGTGTGCCTGGCTTTGAAGAGCTAAATTAGCTTCAAATAGCATATTCCAGGCATGCTCCCCGGCCACACCAACACTCTTTGGTGTTGCTTCCTCTGATGTCACTGAATCGACCTTCCACATGAGGGAGAGGGGCCCGCTCACAGGTCACGCGTACACACACACACTTGTTACCAGGCGCACAGGAGTGACGCGCCGCACGTCAGGAGTGTTCCCTCCACACATATCTTCATTAGCAGGGTGCAGGGTGTGATGGAGGCAGAGTGACAGGAAGGCTCGGGGGAGAATGCTTCAGAAGGAGAGAGCATGGAGGGAGAGATGATTCAAACTCACACACACATCCTGCTGTTCTCTCTCTCTCTCACACACACACACACACACACATGCCTCAGTGTTCACCAGGCTTCTCCTGAGCCCTCCCCAGAACGACGGGCAAACCAACAGGATCACCTGTGCCCTCCTCCATCCCTCTTCTCTCTTCCTCCCCCTCATCATCTGTCCCATTATGCCTCACTGCATTCCTTTCCCACCATCCTTCTGTTTTGACAAGCTACACGCTCCCTCCTCCATCCCTCCCTCTATCCCTCCATCCCTCCATCCCTCCCTCCATCCCTCCATCCCTCCCTCCATCCATCCCCCGGCTCATTTATCTTCCCCTTCTCACCTTGTTCAGGGTGATAATAGCCTCTTGGTTCACTCCAGTGATGTTGAAGGTGTCCCCCGTCTCTCCATCCAGGATGGTATATTCCAGTTTGGCATTGTCGTCCAGGTCAGCATCTGTTGCTGAGATACGGCCCACCTCCGCCCCCGGAATAGCCAATTCGGACACAGAGAAAGACCACAGATCTAGAAAGGAGGGATGGAGGGAAGAAAGAGAGAGATTAGTCAGAGAAAATCAAAGAAAAGTCAGAATAAAGAGAGGGGGAGTATTGGGGGGGAAGAGGGGGGAAGTGAGATAGACAGTGAGAGTGGGAGGAAGATGAAAGGAAAAATAAGAAAATTGGTATAAAGAAAAAGAACAAGGGCAAACAGACAGAAAGATGGAGAATAAAGCCGGATCACAGGACGTATATTACAGACCTTCACACACTCCCTTAAAAGTCTGAGCAGTACCATGCCAGATAACAAAGGACTCCTATCATGTACATATCCACTATATTTGGATGTTCAGCTTGTACATTTCTGTCCGGCTAACGAGCATGAGTGTAAAGCAAGGACAGTTTATGGGCCTGTGTTTCTTCTAGACACAGTCATGTTTATACATGATGACTTCACCTTCCCTGCAATTCACATTAAATCACCACATTAAAGGCCTTTTGCTTAAACAGCACTTTATAGAAATGCCCTGGGAAATGCGGCTCATGGCCCACTTGAGACACACCAGCAGTAGCTGCTGCTATGTGGGCATAAATGTCCATGTACACGCATACAAACATAATCACATTCAAACACACACAAACAAACACACACACACAGAGGCAAGCAAACGCAATCAGATACAAACAAACACACGTGTACACACATGCTCATGTACGAACACACAAACATACATCCCCCTCCGGCCTATAGACTGGGAGAACCAGCTCGAGAGAAAGAAGGATGACACTATTACACCTTACAAGCACAACATACGATGTCCCAAATTGGTTTTTACAGCTTTCAACAACGTGTTGTCAGAGAATTCAGATACAACCCAGCAGCGGAGAGTCAACAATATGAGAGCAGCTGTAGTGTTGGGTGGCATTACTGAAATACACATCCCCCCTAAACACACTACAAAGTGCTAGTACAACTGAATAACAAATCCTATCAAACCAGCCAGCATCAGAGAGGGACATGATGCCAGATTAGGATGCTATCATCACAGAGGACGTCTGTCTTAAATGATGATTACTGAGACAATAACAAAGATAAACGGTGGAAGTTTGTGCTTTCATAAATAAAAAAACTCAATACTGTGGTATTTCAAGAGCCGTTGAGTTGTCGAAGCACTGTAGCCAAGCACCAAACACTGAACCTTACTGTATTGATAGAGCAATTATAGCCCATGTTCTATTTTTTCTTAGAGTCACTGCATGGTTTAGCAGACCTCAACACTTTATACATGCATTCACTCCAAATCCATGCTCCAAATATTGTTTTCTTTGTTAAACCCTACTGGATAGTAGGCAGTAAATTAAACTTTAATGGCCGATGTTACCCTGGCTTCCTACAGTGGCATTTGCTGCTAGCTGGTGTGTTTCCTTTTAAAGACCCTGTGGACACTGCTCATACTCTTGGTGCCCCCCCCACCCCTCATGCTCCCTCCTCCACCACCACTACACACACACACACACACACACACCACGCCCCCCCCCGACACCCGCTGATGAGCTACCACTAAGCTCATTCATTCCAAGGCAACTCCCACACAGTAAGAAAGCTGCAGTCTACATGATCTGCATCTGTTTGGATTAGAAACATATATCCAGTGATCCAAAGAAGAATCTAACCTGCCGTATATATCTTGATTACAAACAAAGACATTCGTACAGTGTCTCCCAAGACCTCGGCACATGACCAGATACCTGTATTTTGGGGGAGCCAGACGACAGAGCAGCTTCTCATGAGCATGCCCAGGTCAGGACAGGGAGCAGTGTGCGGTTCATGGAAGAACAGGGAGCAGTGTGTGGTTCATGGAAGAACAGGGAGCAGTGTGTGGTTCATGGAAGAACAGGGAGCAGTGTGTGGTTCATGGAAGAACAGGGAGCAGTGTGTGGTTCATGGAAGAACAGGGAGCAGTATGCGGTCCATGGAAGGACAGGGAGCAGTGTGTGGTTCATGGAAGAACAGGGATCAGTGTGTGGTTCATGGAAGAACAGGGAGCAATGTGCGGTTCATGGAAGAACAGGGAGCAGTGTGCGGTTCATGGAAGAACAGGGAGCAGTGTGCGGTTCATGGAAGAACAGGGAGCAGTGTGCGGTTCATGGAAGAACAGGGAGCAGTGTGCGGTTCATGGAAGGACAGGGAGCAGTGTGCGGTTCATGGAAGGACAGGGAGCAGTGTGCGGTTCATGGAAGAACAGGGAGCAGTGTGTGGTACATGGAAGAACAGGGAGCAGTGTGCGGTTCATGGAAGAACAGGGAGCAGTGTGCGGTTCATGGAAGGACAGGGAGCAGTGTGCGGTTCATGGAAGGACAGGGAGCAGTGTGCGGTTCATGGAAGAACAGGGAGCAGTGTGTGGTACATGGAAGGACAGGGAGCAGTGTGTGGTTCATGGAAGAACAGGGAGCAGTGTGCGGTTCATGGAAGGACAGGGAGCAGTGTGTGGTACATGGAAGGACAGGGAGCAGTGTGTGGTTCATGCAAGGATAATGGTGCATCATGTACACACGTCTCCCCTGGCAGCCAGTCGTGAAATGGAGCGTGCTCCTCCACACCCACTGAGCCTGCAGGGCCCTGCCCACGGAGGTGATGTGTGCCAGGGGCTCCACGTTAAAAGCCACTTTATGTGCCATGACTACCAAGCTTCCATCTGGGGAGCGGGGGGGACAACAGAAGGCTAAAGATTAGCGGGCGACCCGGGCGAAAACTGCACCGCTAATGAGACCGAGAATGAGGTGACATATTTTCAAGAGGGGACGACAACAAATTGCGGCGCAAACCGTAATGAGCATTGATTGGCTGTCTGTTATATGTACACTCAATGATGGAGGGAGGCGCGGCGCGCGTCCACATTACAGCAAACTTACGATCAGACATTAGCTAATGTGCTCTGCGCCCAATACGAGACACAGGCGCACTGACGTGTGCTAACACCGTGTGCTGAAGGAGTGCAGGAGGGAATGCTGTAGGCGTGATGGTGATGGTAGAACCGTTTGAATCCCCTTTGCCCCGTCACTGTGCAGTTGAGACAGCAAGAGAAGTAATGTCTCATTGCCACTGTTGACAGACTAGGACAGAGGTATTGATCTTGAAGTGATTAGAGGAAGAGGGAGAACGAGGGAGGGAGAGCGTAAATAGAGAGAAAAAGAAAGGAGATGAGAGATGATACAGCCAGACGTTTCTAAGAGTGTAAAGGGCAGAAGGGGACATGGTAATCATACAACCCTTCAATACGTCAAATCAAGTCCCCCTTCTGAATGGAAGGGGCAGGAGTACATGTGATCTCTGCGCACCTCTTTGTTCTGCTGTCCAAAGCCGTTAGCCCCATCTGCGATGGAACAGCATGGCGACTCACACTTGGTGCTGTGTGACTCTCTAATAGAACCACTCCCCACTGGGCCGCGACGTGTGTTCTGGGAGAGACAGAATTGAAAGCCCCTCCACTGGGCTGGTTCCATAACCACTTCAAAAACACCTTCACCTTTTCTCCATCTCTCTCACTCTTCCTCCTTCATCCCTCCTTATTCACGTTACAGATAACAGACTAAGCCTTTTTTCTAGTCTACTCTAGCTTGCTAGCACGGTTTTGTCAGACGCAATTGGTCAGGGTTCACGCGGTGGTGCATGGTGATTGGAGGAGACGGGCCACTATGAGAAAAAGATTAGTTTGTGTGGAGAGTGAAGTGACAAGCGCTAAGAGTTAATTAGGGTGCCTGCAGTTTAATACAGGTTTAACTCCGTAAATACGAACTAAGGACTGACACTGTGGTGAGACTTGAATGGATACAGAGAGAGAGAGAGAGAGAGAGAGAGAGGGAGGGAGGGAGGGAGGGAGGGAGGGAGGGAGGGAGGGAGGGAGGGAGGGAGGGAGGGAGGGAGGGAGGGAGGGAGGGAGGGAGGGAGGGAGGGAGGGAGGGAGGGAGGGAGGGAGGGATAGCAGGGGACTGGTAGATACTGAAAGGGACAACGGGTGTGAAATGAAAGATGAAGCAGAAGAAGAGAGCAAGACAAGGTAGAGTTGTGAAGACTGCTTGGCTGGCTAATAACACTCAGAGAGGGCACCAAAAAATTATGGGGTGAGTAAAAGAGGAGTGCGAAAAAGAGGAACGCTTATGTCTTATCTGCAAGGGGGACGCTTTCTGTTTCTCTCTGAGAGGGGAAGGCGATGAGTTAGGGAAGCCATTAGAAAAAGTGTCTAGCTGGCTAAAGCGCACGCACTGGTCGAATATAGCCTGAATAAAATCTGCATCCTTTTAGTGCGAGTCCATCACACAAGCACTTACTGTGTAGTGGAGAGGGCTTAAGAGAAGAGGACAGAGAGAGAGAGAGAGGGAGGGAGGGAGGGAGGGAGGGAGGGAGGGAGGGAGGGAGGGAGGGAGGGAGGGAGGGAGGGAGGGAGGGAGGGAGGGAGGGAGGGAGGGAGGGAGGGAGGGAGGGAGGGAGGGAGGGAGGGAGGGAGGGAGGGAGGGAGGGAGGGAGGGAGGGAGGGAGGGAGGGAGGGAGGGAGGGAAAAGCAGGTAGAGGAGATGGAGGGTAGCTAGGGGGGAATCATTATGTGGGGACATTACACCATAGAAAGTCAGAGAAAGAGGGTGACTTCACAGTGTACATGGTTAATTTAGCATGTCTGCTGAATGACTGGCTGAGTTACTTTCATCAGTTTTTCATCAAATCTGCAAAACCATACGCACATTTGGGGCCTTTGACTCAATTTTTAATTCCATAAAACACTTTTTGCAAAACACAACACACTATTCTCCACGTAACACACACAATTCTAACAGGAAGAATGGTGATTTACTTTTTCAAACACAACCAATCTAAATGCCAAACTAATTTATCAGTGCCTCACACTAACTCCTCACACGTGCAAACACTCATTGCTTTACGCAACAACAACCAATCATGGCTTTAGAATAGGCCTATAAGTAAATCCTTTGAGTCAATTTACAGTGATGGGTATAATTTGAACCTTTACTGTAGAAATGATAACAAGTATGTAACAATCTACTGTAATGTGCACATGTTCTAATGTACACATAATAGCTGTTTCAGCATGACACACATACTATACAAATACATATATTTTAGCATCCATTGGCTGCAGTGCACTGCATGATTGGTCCCAGTCTGGTGGATTACTGTATAATACTCTGCAACAGTACAGTGACTTTACGTAAGAGAAGACATTCTGGCAATATTGTAGAAAATAGTGTATATTATTGTATGTTAGAGTTCATGGCACACACACACACACACAATTCCTTTGGAATACATAATCACCTTTTTCAAAAAAGCTGGTTTCTTTTGGTTTCTGTCCTACTACACACAGTTAGTTGATCTTGTACAGAAATGTACATAAGAGCTCATGAAAGAAGAGCTTTAGGTTTTGAATAACTGTGTGTATATGATATATCCAAAAATGTAATATAATGGTAAAAGTGTTTGCAACGTAAGACAAATGTTTTTGAGACGTGTTTGTGATATTTTGAATGCAGTGCTTCATTTTGCAAGAGAAGCGAGACATTTTGCATTTTTTGTTCTTGCATTTTATGTTTGAGTTCTTGGATTTGTGTGTTAACTTTAGAAAAAAGGAGGACAAGTAAAAAAAATGTTTGTAAGCATTTGAAAAAAAACTGTAATCTGTGCTCAAAACCAAAACCATACTTTCAGATTTTATACACAGCCAATCAATATATAAACACTACGGAGTGTTCAGTACACAACACCCAAAAATTTAGAACACAGAGTCCAGGGCATGTAGTTACAGAAAAATATGTTCATTGTACAAAGTAAACGCATTTCACAATCAATAAAGTATAACAATCCCAACTTAGTACTTTGAATGAATTGCATACTGTAAGTACTGTAATACAGTATTGAATGTCTTTATATTCATCACTTGCATGAAAATACAGTAGTCCAACTGCAAAAGCCCAAAGAAAACATTCTACTGAAAAGCATTTTAAAGCAAACTCAAATGTTAAGTGAGAGTGAGAGTGAGATTGTTTCTGCCTCAGCATTACGTGCTGCGACCGGCTAGAGGAACACATCATTAGAAACAAGTGTGAACAATTTGGAGTCATTGTGTGTTAACGATGACAACTGTGTTGTAGTTGTGTTTACCCTTTGCCACCTGTGTTTACCATTTAGCAACACAAGGGCATCACAGTGCGAAATGTGTTGAAGTGAGAATGTGTTTTGCAAACAGAGTGAATGCAATTTGCAAATGGTGTTTTAGGTTTTGTCAAAAGAGTGCACTGAAGAGTCGACAAAAGGGTTTAGGCCACTGAGAACTTGGTTCAGAGAATGGGGTTTAGTGTTTTAGCAATTCAGAAAAACTGTAATATTACATCATCTTTCAAAATAGCTCCGATAGTGTAAAGTCGACTACAAAGTTACAGCTGAGCTGTGGTAGTGGGAAGAAGAAAAGGAGATTGAAGAACTAAGTCCAAAAACATTGAAGGCACTCACTATCTGATGAGACATTCAGATAACGTAACTGTGCAACATCTGATCTGTAAACTGCAATGCCTACAATGCCAAGAGAGAGAAAGACACAACAAAAATAGGAAAGGAGACAGGCAGAGGTGTAGATGTGTTCACATGGGATAGAGAAACAGATTAAGGAACCAGAGGAAAGGTAGATAAAGAAAGTGCAGTAAAGAGAGAAAAATAAAATGGCAAGAGTAAGAGATAATGAGAAAGGGGAGAAGAGAAAAGAACTGAAGAGAAGATGTGACTGAGAGCAATGTTTCCAGCAGTGATTTAACTGTCTATTGAAGCAGAAAGCTGAACTTTAGATGAAATATTAATAAAGAGAGAAAAAATTGGGGGAACTAGAAAATAAAGGGATGAAAAGGAGGCTAATATTAACCACATCTATCGCAATGATTCTTTTACTAACTTAATTAGGAATAATAATTATTGGAATTATTCCCATTACCTAATTGTTTTGTTATCGTCATCATCGCTATTACTTCAGCAGCAATCACCCTGCATTAGCAGGCCACTAAATTAGTCAAACTTCGTTTAAAATGAAAGGCCCAATTTTCCAGAATGCATTGGTGCAGAGCAGCCTATTCCTAAGTTCAAGTTTAATTAACAGAAAGCACCCTGAAGGAAGACTAGAGGTGAGGCTTAGAAGAGAAAATTCCTCTTCTGAAAGACATGGATCAAACGCGTATCCACAACATATGTGATTTGCCTCATAAAGAGTGAGAGAAAGGGAGAAAGAGAGAAAGACGAGAATTCTTATATAACAGAATTTATTCAGCATTGCCGGGGAGTAAAACAAACTCTTGTGTGTGCTCCTAAATAGCAGCTAGAGTATGAAAAAACTGTTGTAGTTAGTGCCTATTTTGGTTGCCTTAAAGTACAGATGGAATCCATAAAACAACATAAAATATCATCCTCATTTGTTGACAGCAGAAAGCTTACCCATACATACACTTACAGAGAGGGATGGAGAAAGAGAAGGAGGGAGAGAGAGAGAGCACCACAAGCATAATAGCTTTACATATTCCACTACTTTTACGACCTGTTCCTTCCCCGAATCATACACAGGAGAGCGAGAGAGAGAGAAGAGATGCGTCTGTCCTCGTGTCCTGGAGGAGCAGCAGAGCTCGATTATACGGCAGGCCTTCAGCCCTAAAAAGAACAAGAGCTGTGGTGCTTATCTGGGCTGAGCTCTCCCTGTCTCCCCTCATATCCAATCATAACAGGCTAATGCCTCTGTTTATTCTCCACTAACTACTTCACATCACCACTCATCTGTAGCCTATTTAAACAGCTGGACCCCAGACCCGCAGGTCCACAACCGCATCCACTGCAGCAGCCCAACCTTCATTTGCAAAAATACTTCATTCCCTCCCCCAAACATATTTTACTGCGTAATCTACTGTCAACACACAGCCCTGTGTTTGCTTAATGGCCTCTGAGAGGGCTTTGTGGCTTGTTGATGCGCATTTGTGATTTGTGTAATATGTATACGTACTGTACGTAATGTCGTGCCGGCGCTGTTCTCGTAACCCTGAATACATTACGCTCCGCAGGCGGTGTGAGGGGATTTGTTTTACACCTGCTACGTTGCAGCCTACCGTGGCTAGCGGTAATTTTGACATGCCTTCTTCTAATCCATTACCATTTCACGTATCTTAAGGGGGATCGCTGGCACACTTCCGCGACTGTCTGAGTAGGAGGGTACCCCAGGGTGGGTGTTCAGCGGCTCGTACCAGCCGTCCTCAGAGGGATGAGTGGCAAATGCAAAAGTTCGGCCAAGTGGACACAGGAAGCCTTTTCCCTGGGGTAGGCTCCTGTTCTTTTCCAGCCTCCGTCGCTGTCTCTGTTCCATTTCTCAGGCAAACCTGACTTTTACGCTCAGCTCTGCTGCAGCCTGAGCGCCCACACACACACACACACACACACGCACACGAGAGCAGCCAGCGGCAGTGCACCACTCCCATGGAGGAGATGGGCTATACCCCCCATGGCGATCACAGCCCAGTAGCTCCATTCATCAGGCAGGCCTGAGAGACTGGAGTGGGGGGGGTCAGGGGAGAGAGAGAGAGAGAGAGAGAGAGAGAGAGAGAGAGAGAGAGAGAGAGAGAGAGAGAAGAGTGGGGAAGGAAAGGGGGTTAGGGATTGGCAGAAGAGAGACGGACAGGGGGAAGACCGAGAAGGGGAGAAAGAGAGAGAGAGAGTTAGAGAGAGGGGGAGAGAAACAGAGAGAGAGAGAGACAGAGTTAGAGGGGCGAGAAAAAGAGAGAGAGAGAGAGAGAGAGAGAGAGAGAGAGAGAGAGAGAGAGAGATAGGAAGAGGAAAAAAGGAAGCCCTGCCGGGAACGCTCCCATTAGCATGGAAATCACTTCCCTTCCCCCCCCCCCACCTCCCTCCCTCCGCTGTCCGCTGATGGCTGGGCACAAAGAGAATGGCTTTAACTCCTATTATTCTGCATGATGGGGCACACTGCCAGGTTGGGTGACAAGAAAAGCACCAAAAAAACAAGTCATCAGGGCATTTTGTCCGTTCACTTTGCTCCTCAAGAGCGAGTGATGGAAGCACGCATAGATGCTGCTGGTGAATCATCGCTGCCTCTACCAGTCCTCATGGCCCAGGGATATTCCTGAGAAACTGGCCTGCTCTGACTCCATGACGTTTGGAAAGGCTGCCCCTCTTCACCTTCTTTAATTCTCATTGGCCACAATTCCTGGGAATAGAACTCTCCGGAACTGTGGCATCCAGAGCCTCCCGGGCTTCCATGGCCATGCTAACGTGTGTGAGTGTGTGTGAGTGTGTGTGTGTGAGTGTGTGTGTGTGTGCTTGCATCGGACGTGTATGTGTTCGAGTAACTTGCTTTCAGAAGTGGGTGTATGGGGAGTGGGTGCTTTTTAAAAAGTGTGTAGAGAGGTGTGTTTGATAGTGATTACAACCAGATGAATCTCCCCCTTCAGGCAGTTTGAGGCTGTATTGCTCTGTGGTACAGAATCTCATCTTGTAAAAGGCTGGCTTCAGCTTCCTCTCAGGATCTCCAACACCATTACAAGAGCACTCACCCGCCCAGTCCACTAGTTTTAGTGTGCCCATGCCTATAATCACAACAAACAGCTTTCTGCCCTGGAGACATTGGCACAGCCACCCCACTGACCCCTATTGCTCCCTCCTTCAAACCAAATCCCCACTCTCCACATCCACACACACTCCCTCGATTTGCCAGGCCGTGATGGCAGGCACAGTTATAGTCCTACAACCTCCTTCCATCCCCAGAGAAGTTATCCAAGCAGAGCCACGCCACCACAACGCAGAGTGCTACTCCTGTGTAGCCAATCGCGGGCCTAATTGTGCGTTGTGATACAAGGGAGCAAGTCCAGGGAGGTTGTTCATGGCCCACTGCTATCTGGAAATACCACAGGGTGTGTGTGTGTGGGGGGGTGGGGGGGTGGGTATGTTGGCCGGGCTCCCTTCATACACACCTTATTAGCTACACTGGTCAATAAATCAACCCCTGAGAGCATGCAGTATACAGTCAATCATGTTGACAAGGTCACATGACAAGGGTTTGCCACAGCTTCCTGAGCCTCACACATACAAGCATTACCTCAACATACACACACACACACACTGTCAGATACACACATTCAGAGTGGAAATTAGAGAGTATATCAGCACAGTTTTTTGCCACGCAGCCTGAGATTGTATGATTCCAGCTCACATGATTCCAGCTGTCTATATGGACAGGATAGAGCAGTTGACGTGACTTTTTCTCTTTCTCTTCTTCCCGCCTTCCCTCCTTCACGCTCAGTGCACATGCCCCCTGAGACCAGTCTTTGGTTATGCATTCAAACGAGCTTTTCCATGTCTTTATCATGTCAAGCAGAGCGCTAACAATCACAGTGTCTCGGGATAGGAGGTGAATCCCATTGGACGGAAGGATGACAAGATGACAAGTAGGCAGTCCCGTTGGACAGGATTAGTAATCGAATGTCCTTGCAACCCCATTATAATTACATCTGAACACACATTCATCAGGATCTCTACTCTAAATCCATTATCAATGCCTTATTGACCAGGACATACAAGCAAGTCTGTGTTGTATCTAATAAATTGCTACTAATGAGAACAGGATGAGACAATGGGATAGGAAGTGACACCGTAGCAACCACTCATTCTACTGTGCCATAATGGACATTCCAGTTAGATCTGGACAAATATAGATTTTCGACACACTTTTCGAACCCAGGGATTGAAATGACAGGTCCACTTCTAGTGGGCTTTGAAATAGAAACACTGCCATTTCAAGACTGGTTAGCCGGCTACCCACCACAGCACTAGGCACAAGCCAAGGCCACACACAAGTAACCCACAGGCATACTTTGTCTAGATGAGAACCTTCCATGGCCCCCCATCAAAACAGGACACTAAAATAAATTCATGGTTACATTGTAGCATTACGATAGGTCAATAAAATCTGTTTATGGTGTGACTGGAGGGTGAGAGCCTTTAGGAGAGACGGGAGAGGCTTTCTGCGTTGAACACTTGCTTCGTTCCCTCTAAAAATGATGAGGCACAGAGGTGCTTTAAAGGAGGAACAGATGGGGTGACAGTGAGGGGGACTTGGGGCAGAGAGCGAGAGAAGGAGGGGGAGAGAGAGAGAGAGAGAGAGAGAGAGAGAGAGAGAGAGAGAGAGAGGGCCGTGGCCCTGAAGGGAGATGACAAATCCTGTCACCTCTCAGTCTCCTTGTCTCCTTCTCTCTGTCTGATGAACTGCTAAACAGTGTGCCTGTACGTGTGTGTGTGTGTGTGTCCGTCCCATGTGTACTTTGCATGTGCATATAAGAGAAAGGAGAGTGAAAACAGGGTGCTGCTCGTGTAACGGGTGATAGACACTGAAGAGCACCAACAAAGCACACACACACACTTAAAACAGGGTTAAGCCGTTACGCATTTCTAGTCTCACTCCCCTGTGACTTCACCCACTCACGCTTCTTTGTTACTTCTCTTCCTCTTTCTCTCTCCACCATTTCCTCGGAGGACAAATTACCGTGATTACCATCCCACCTCCCTCTGCTCCATTCTCTCCCCGTTCCCTCGCTTTCATATGTTTCTCAGTGTGCATAAATGTCTCCCTCTCGGTCTCTGTACGCTCTCTTTCCTGACGGCTCATTCACCTTCTTTCTACCTCACTCTATTTTCTCTATTGTTGGTATCTCTCTTCCTCCCCCTGCTCCTCTTCCTATGTCTGCCCTTTCCCCTCTCTCCCCTCTCTCCCCTCTCTCCCCTCTCTCCCCTCTCTCCCCCTCTCTCCCCCTCTCTCCCCCTCCCCCTCCCCCTCTCCCTCTCCCTCTCCCTCTCCCTCTCCCTCTCCCTCTCCCTCTCCCTCTCCCTCTCCCTCCCCCTCCCCCTCCCCCTCCCCCTCTCCCTCTCCCTCTCCCTCTCCCTCTCCCTCTCCCTCTCCGTCTCCGTCTCCCTCTCCCTCCCCCTCTCTCCCCCTCCCCCCTCCCTCTCTCTCTTTCTCTCTCTCTTTCCCTTTTGTCATCGTTTCAGTAACTGGCACTTCTTGAGGGAAATAAATTAGTAATATTTACGACGAGGGACGCTCTGTATTCCTTTCTTTCTCATCTCCTTGTTACAGAAAGGAAGACACTGATCTTATCAGACAAACCTATGTAGTCATCCCTCAAACAATCTACCTCACCATCCATCACAGCAGGACAACGCCAGGCACAGCTTGCCTTCCTCTGCCCCGGCAGCCCCAGCTTTTAAAAGTACATAAAACTCAGCAAGTGGACACCGAGCACCTGAGACCAGCCGTGCACGTGTAAAAGACTCCCACCCGGCCTCGCGGCACAGAGAGATAAATCAATGCTCTGTTGGCCTGATGGACACATATGGAACATTCCGGGACGTGATTTTCCTCAGTGGATTTCTAGGCTCTTTTGAGCTCACTCTTAAGCTCTGTCGGCACAGTGAGCTATGTTTAGTGCGGTAGATATATGTAAATGTCAACAATATTTGTATGCCATTTCATCACAAGCAGCTGTTATTTTAACCGTGCCATGGTAGCCTCCAGTGATATATAGTCCAGTAGAGTGGATTACAAAATCATTACAAAAGTATTACAAACTCCCTTCTGTGAAGAGTTGTGGTCATACTAGAAGAACTGTTTGTGCTTTAGAAAAGTGCTTATAGTATTGCATGTACTGTAGAACCATATTTACCATAGAGCCATATTTAGTTTTTCATTCTTATAATTATTGGTATCCTATTGATTTGACTTAATATTTTAAACCTCTCTAATGTTGAGCGTTTAAACATTTAAACATTTAAACATTCAAACATTCATTTAAACATTTAAACATTCATTTTAACATTCATTTAAACATTCATTACTCAAGCAAAGGGAGATTCTTCTTGACAGTCAAATACAACCCTAATGCAAATGTTTCAGCATTTCTCAGAACCCAAAAGAATGCCAATGTCCCTTCACAAAATGTTCCAACACTCCTCTGAAATAACCGCTCACACAAACGGTTGAGAAATACAATAAAGTCCTGCTGAGGGATATAGTCAATAGTCAAAACTGGAATTTCCGTGCAACATCGTAAAAAGACTGTTATGTAAGCACTCTCTGTCTGTGAACCAGTGTGTGAACCAGCACATGCACTTCTGAGAATAATGTCTCCCTGTACCTGCTTCATTCTCTCTTTAATACTCCCATGCAAGGAAATGCCATGTGAAAGAAGCAGTAGTGACCTTGTAAGAAAAGGCCTGTATTCGAGGGTCTTTTTAAAAGCCCCAGTATGTAATTGAGTAGAACTGCAGCGAGGCAGGCTTTGATAGTGTTCTAACCCCTCCTGTCACACACACACACACACAGCAGCAGCATGAGTATTAAATGCGTTGAGCAGGCAGGAAGAGTAAGTCTTATTTAAGGTTAGCCCTTGCTCCTCCACGGCGCACAGACTGAGCTGGGGAGGTGAAGGTCCTGCAGGAGCTTTGAAAAGACCTCCGTAACCCCCATCCAACACTGTACCTGCGTGTGTTAGCGTGTGCGCGGGGGGCGGTCCCATCGACATACACGTGCTTGATACAGAGGCTAACGTGCGGCACTCACTCTGGGTGAAGCGAGGGGGGTTGTCGTTGACGTCGCTGAGCCTCACGGTGATGGTGGTGGTCCCAGACAGGCCCCCCAGGTGGCCCCCCATGTCCTTAGCCTGCAGGACCACCAGATACTCATCCTGGGTCTCCCGGTCCATGTCCGGCACGGCCGTCCGCAGGATCCCTGAGACACACACACACAGACAGACACACACAACAGTTCACATCTAATCACCTCCCATGGAGAAGACGACCTGATTCCGCTCTCGGTGATTGGTTGTGCAGTGTCAGCCCCTAACTGTGCTCAACCAACAGCAACCGACCAACTGCCAACACACTAACATGTTCCGCTGAAGGTGAATCGCAATGGAGTATGAAGTGCAAAACAAAACTATGCAGATTTGTCTCGGTGTCTGAATAGAATTGTTAAGCGGGAAACGAACATTGGAGCGACTGTAGCAGTGGTGGAGAGTTTCAGTTGCCTTTTAGACCTCTAGCAAGAGTGAGAAAGGGTGGGAAGAGGACGGACTGTGAATGCTAACGCTGGCAAATGGAGAAGAGCCATGGTAACACATGCTGGGCAGAATTAGGCTAATACTCCCCAATTAACATTCCAGCCCGACAGAGGCCTCTTCACTCATTTCAGAGGTCCTTCCGTGTCATCACAATCAATTAGAATGAATTAGAATTCAGTAACACAAATACTGGTCGCCTTTGACTCTTGTGGACAAACGAGTGCACTGATACAGGCATACCGACACCCATACACACACGCATACACACACATCTTCATGCACGCACGCACACACACACATACGTGCTGTGGCAGCCCCAGAGCCAATTGGGTGAGGGGAGGACTTCAGAACCCTGGACAGAGGCTCAGACAGATGCTGGGGTAGACAGGGACAGACATGGCTGCAGAACATCCAATGACTAGGGAGAAGACAGGGGGACAATGGGGTTTCCACCAAGGAAGGGAGTTGAAGCACGCGGCGGTAGGAGCGAGAGCCAGACTCCGGCAGGACTCCAGTGCTTAATGCAACCTTGTTCTTGTCCATTATACGACAAATCTCACCCAGTGAAAGGCCGGATGAAAGCCTCCCAGATCATGCCCTTGACCAAGGGCCGTTTCATTTTGTTCCATTTTATTTCCAGTTTTTTTGTAATAAAAGCACTTCCAGTGTTTCAACTGGCCTCTGGTGCACGTATCGATTGCTAAGCTGTGTGCAGCTCATCCTGGTTTTGGTCAGTGGTTGCCGCAATGCGCACACACATGCACAAACACAAACATTCATATACACACACACAGGCACAAGTGTAAAAGGTCCCAATCTCGTAAAAGGTCCCATCACACAAACAGTCAACAGTGTATTAAAGCTAGCTGTTTACTTCTAAGCTGTCAATCAGCTTGTGGGGGTATACAGGCTGGATTTGCTTTGTGGAGTACCCCACGGTGCCCTCACAGGCATCATGCAGAAGAACTTCTCCATGAGCCTCGAGGACATCGGGTGACACGCGAGCCCCCCAAAACACACGGTGGATTTCAGCAAAGCGACAGGCCCCTTGGTGCCTTTTTAATCTCTTCCTGTGATAGTTCACAAACCTCTTTTGACATTCCCCACTTTGAAGACATGTCTTTTTGTTTTGCCTCCCTCAGATCATTTTTGGGGCTCTTTCTGTGTTCCGTTAGATGCACATAGATCCTGGCAGACTGAATACATTTCTGCCAGCTTTGCTGGCTTCACTTAGAACAAGGGAGAGGGGCACAGCATTAGAGAGGAATAGAGAGAGAGAGAAAGAGAGAGAGAGAGAGAGAGAGAGAGAGAGAGAGAGAGAGAGAGAGAGAGAGAGAGAGAGAGGGGAAATAATTTGTAGGGGTAATAAGGGATGAGGGTGCGAATTCAGGTGAGAGACTTAGTGAGAGATGGAGACATAGAGGGAGAGAGAAAGAGAGAAAGAGAAGGAAAGAGTGGTGGACAGAAGATGTAGGAGTAAAAAGGAAGAATGAGGGATATGGTCTTTTAAGGTGAGGGAGAGACTTGGGGAGGGATGGAGGCAGAGGGAGAAAGAGAAAAGCTGGGGAGTGCTAAGGGAGAGATCAGGGTGGATGTTAGTACACCCTACAGAAGCTTGACTGGGGGGGAGGAGGGACATGGTATTACCAGGGGGAGGGAGAGCACAGGTGTACACAATAAGTGGAATCTGTCAGGGAGGGAGAGAGGGAGAGAGGGAGAGAGTGAGTCAAGCTCTCGCTGGCTTACCTGTCTGGGGATCCACAGAGAAGAACTGCTGCCCCTGCACCAGTGTGTACACCAGCCTGGCACTGTTCCCATAGGTGGGGTCGTCAGCATCTGTCGCCGTCACCTGGATTATAGAAGTACCTGAGGGAGGAGGGAAGGGAGAGACGATGGGAGAGGATAGAAAGAGTGTTACAAGTCTCAAACAATCCCGAGCAGCCCAACCCAATGGTGCATTAACGCAACACTCTGGGGTTTCGTCCACAAACTAACTGACAAAATCTGTGGCCGGCTCTTTCTATCTCTCTCTCTCTCCCCCGCTCTCTCTATCTCTCCCCGCTCTCTCTCTTTCTCTCCCCCGCTCTCTCTCTTTCTCGGCAAAGGTGTGACAAATACGTTCTTCACTTCCCCTTCTCCCCTGCCACTCACCTTCTCTCTCTCTCGATTCTGTCTGTCTCACTTCAGTTCTCTTTGTCTCTGGCTCCAATTCCCCTCTTGCTCCCTCTCTCCATCTCTCCATCTGTTGATGTTCTCCCCCTCCTCCCTCCCTCTCTCCTCTCCTCTCCCCCCTCCTTCTATCTCTTCCCTATGTCCAGACTCTCCCATTCTGACCGTCCCTTGACACACATGGGCTTCTTTCCCCACCAAATCAATCAAAGAGTGTCTGCTTCATGCGAATTTTGTTGAAAATGTTTCCCCCCAAAAAATGACATATATATACAATGGAGAGAGAACTACGTTTCCCATAGGGCGCTGGGCTGACAAGCTCTGAGGGAAGGGGGGATTTGTGGGAGCAGCTGTTGCGGTTCTCTGACATCAAAGCCCTGCCAGTGTCACAGAGAGAGAGAGCATGGGAGGAAAGAGAGGAGAGAGTTGGAGTGGGGAGGGAGGGAGGTAGGGAGGGAGGTAGGGAGGGAGGTAGCAGGAGGGGAGGGAGGAGTGATGGAGGGAGACAGGGTCTAGTTACTGATCTATCACAGGTAGTTAAGAGGCAGAGGAGGAAAGTAACGGAAGATGGAGGAGAGATGGAGGAGCGCAAGTAGTGCGACGGTTTTTATGCGGCGCTGAAAGAATGATCAGATAGACAGATCAAAAAGGACTGCGCTGTGGGGTTGATGCAACAAGCACAAGCTGTGGGAAACCTAATGATATGCAGCTTGCCTGGTGCTGAAAAACCGTCACAATTTGGACTGATCATACATTCAGACTGAGATGAATTCATAGTGGATGGAGAGGAATTCAGTGAGTTCAGTCTTCTACTGTGACATTCATCTTCCGTCACTGTGGGAGTGATTACGACATATTACAATCGTAATTGGGTTTTGAAATTATAACCTCGCCACCATTTCCACTTACTTCAGCTAAAATAAAAATCATGACACAATGTTTACAGCCAACAATTTATCCGAATTAAATCAGATTCTACATTAAAAAGCTGACATCTCAACCAATACCCTCTCCAGTAGTGGCTGGGTTTCAATGTGACAAGCATCGTTATCTCATCCACCATTCTGGCTTTGACAGTCAAAACATTAGCAGATTTTTATGAAACAGCCTTTTTCATAGGACTCTCACGATCCCCCCAGTCTGCCGGCAACTGAGCATTGCAAAAAGCACCTTGGTAAATATTGAATGCAGAGTAAATATTGAATCCATGATTGACTGAACAACTCCATCAGAGGGAATAAGCAGCAGTTAAAAAGCAAGCGCTGGTAAACTGAGTGATGGGATTACTAAAAGGAGACAGGAGGGCTGGTCTCAGTCTCAGACTGATGGGCTCTTCGTTCTACAGTCTGGCAGTGGTAGTGTGGTGAGGCATTGAAGAGAGTGATGGATGTTCACGATGACATGAAAGGTGGAGGCACATATTCGATTCCTGTGGGCAGGAGCTCAAACTGGGTCTGGGTGAGGGAAACAAGCAATCTTGCAGTACCTATGTTGGCCATCTCGGGCACAATGGCGCTGTAGGGCCCCTCCTCAAACAGCGGCGGGTTGTCGTTGATGTCCTGGACCCGGATGATAAACTGGGATGAGGGCTCCAGGGCGCGTTCCGTCTGGCGGTCAGTTGCCGTGGCGATGAGGCGATACTCGTCCTTCTCCTCCCTGTCCAGTGGCTTGGTGACGTGAATGTTGCCCGTCTTCTCGTCAATCACAAACACAGACCCAGCCCCCTCGCCACGGAGCACGTACTTGGTGCGTCCATCACCCCTGTCCATGTCAGTGTGCAGCTGAAGAGAAGGGTGAGGATGAGAGAGAGAGAGAGAGAGAGAGAGAGAGAGAGAGAGAGAGAGAGAGAGAGAGAGAGAGAGAGAGAGAGAGAGAGAGAAAGAAAATACATGAAGTTAGAAGAAGTCCAGGAAAAGAATAGCCAAAGACTAACAAGCAGATAATCCAGTGCTTGAGCACAATGATGTGACAGAGACTGGCTGAAACCCTCCTTTTCTCCACAGGCCAATGGCCATGAACTAGGATCATCATAATCTTAATAACCTAATTCATTACACACACTCAACTAGCACCTACAGCCACAGCAGATCACAACAAAAGCCCTTTCATCTGTGAAATACAGTACTTTGGCACATAATGGCACCACAAATGGTTGTGCATAATAATCAGTAGAGGGCTAATCAATTATTGCCAATCTAATGGGTGAGTAATAAGGGCACAGTGTGGCGGTGGACATGCTGTATTGATCCTGACCGTTGCTGGCTTCTTAGAACAGCGGTGGTCCAGAGCTAGGTCTGTGGCGGTTGTTCAAGCAGGACCTGCTGGCTAATAACAGGATAGGGCGCTCTTCTTCACGGTTTTAGAACGACCTGCTGGCGGGGTACAACCCGCGCTCGGCGCATCAGCATTCATTCTCATTACTGCGCGTACGTGAATGGAATAGCAGCTTTCACAAAGTGCACCTAAATTAGCCAACACTCCCAAGAAAGTGTGACATTGCGAGTTTGAAAAGGAGGGAGTGTGTGTTGGAGTGCTTACGGGAGGGCGAGTTTCAGAGCATTGTTGCGTGACACCAGCTAAGCACAATTGCTAAATGAAATGAAAATGGATACTTTGAGGAAAAATATTCATTACTTTGCAGACGCCCATTTTTCAAAGGGAAAACTGTCTGGACGGGCATGCCCTCCCATGGGGTAAACAATATACATGCAAGTTGACAAGTGGGTGTCCTTAAACTCAAAACTTTTAATACAGCCAACTTGCAAATGCAGGTAGACAAAGACTAAAAGAGCCTAGAGTCATGAATCATTTTGACCCCACACTGCCAAACACAACCTAACAATATCATTTTAATTGCATGTTAATTCTAATCTTAATTCATACTGTGGGAGGGAGGAAGGAGGAAAACACTGGAAATAGCGGTGAGTCACATGGCAGCTTGCCTCCTGATTTTTAAGGTTCAGAACAACAGAGGTTGACACCCACCGAAACTACACAACACCAGCAGTACATAACCTGCAAAAACCAAAGCCAAGGCTTCATTTAATCTTTTAAAGACTCAAGATAAGACGGCTTCTCACACAAGCATGGTGTCAGAACTATCTCCTTTGGACATGGCAGCACAGTCAAGTGTGACTTTGGAGTCAGCCCTTCAGTCTTAAGTGATTGGGAAATTGGACTACACACTCAGCTAGTCAGGACCACCACGAGTGTTGAGGTTCCACATTCGGGGCTCTTAACGAAGGGCCAATAATAATCAGGCTCTTAACGACCCCCTGGCTTAACGAGGGGACTTAACGAGCCTCTTAATGAAGCCCTGGCCATCGTTCCCACCACGAGTGGTGACTGTGATGATGAAAGCAGTAGTCAACCTCTCGATCTGGAGGTGTCTGCATGGAGAACCAGGCTCCATTCACAACTGACCTTTGACCCTTTACTGTCCATGATCAACACATCAGCATGATTTACAGTGGTGTAAAACACCAGTGATGGGATTCAGCCCTGCTAGTCTCAGCAATCATTTAAACATTCTGATGAACCAGCAACATCTGCTGCTGGTCTGAAGAGCTGCTACTGGATGAATTTCATGACGAGCTTTGATTGAAAAGTCCAGTCAGTAAAGTATTGTTCGTGGTTTCGATGGTCTCTCTTCAACACAGACGGCCTCCACGAGATCAATCGAACCCGCGAGAAGGATCCATCAGAACAACACGTCCGCCAGCAGCCTCCCAGGATCACAAACACCACTGGAGTCATTTAGCTCTTTGGTAACATAAGACAGGATGACGTAACGTCTACCAAATGTTCATTCCTTCAGTCTGTTGTCACACAAAGAGAGACAGATAAACTGACGAAAGAACACCCATCTAGCCAGTGATGACTGTGAGAAAACCCCCCCAGATATGCACACAGTGCGAAGACTGATGCGGTGCAGCCCTGAACACTGCTGCTCTCCTTCATTCCTGGCTGCTGTGTATGCAAACCCCTGCCTCCCAGAACTCTAAATCACTCCAATTACTTATATTATCATAAGGTAATATGCTTATACTCATATACTCAATTTCACATTTTTGCAATAACCATAAATCATAAAACCAAAAAAAAGCACTCTGTGTCAAGCTTTAAATCACTTAAATAACTTATACCATGAATGCTCAATTCCATATTTCTGCCGCCTAATAAATCATAAAAACATGATGCAAAAAAATACATTTCGCGTCTGTGCATTTGCCCTAATGGATTTGTTTCCCTCTGCAGAAAGAAAGGGGTGATTAAGAATGGCGCATGATTAGGGGAAAGGATATAGTGCTGAAACTGGTATGACATGAAAGACCAATGCAGTGGCATCTGTAACAAACTGTATCTGTCTTGTAAGTTTCAATCCGGTGGCACACTGGGGGAATCCATCAAAGGCATGAGAGACCGCAGACGGATATCCCTAGATCTCCTCAGAACCATGTGGAGCAACAGTTTCTCTCTTATCTTCTGCATGGTGGACTCATGTTTACTACCACTTCAAAGAGCCAGGGTCACGTGACCGTGTGCAACAGCACCACGCAGGCAATGCCAATCTACAGGAGCATGGAGAAGCTATCGGAATTCTGTTGGTGCAGCTGCAGTTCTTATCTGTGAATAAGGTTTGTTAAGAGCAAAGGGGATAATGTTATAGGATTGATTTGGAACCAGGCCTAACAACTTCCAATGCCAGTCTTAATGAGAGAAATAACCTGAAAGAGGATAAGGGCACCAGATCAATTTGGAATTGGGCCCAACAAGAAGCCCGGACCCCAGTATCATGGAGTCTTCTTCACAACAATCTCAAAGAGTAGTGATGTGTGAGCCCAGTTTGTTTATCAGAGTGTCCTGAGGAATCTTAAGGACAGTGTTTAATGACTCTGGTTCTCTCTCTGAGCCCCTGGCTGACCCTCCAGTTGGCACACCCAGGGCACAGACTGGACCATGAGCCGTGAACTGCCCTCCCCCCCCCCTCCCTCCCTCCCTCCCTCCCCCTCACACACACACACATAGCACCTGCACTGTGTGGTAACAGCTGAGAGCTGGACCAGAACCCTGGACCTGTGACAGAAGGGCTCAGAGAGAGAGACAGAACACGAGGCCAAATCTACCCAGTGACACATAATTAAAGTCAACAACACTATGAGGTGCTGTGAGAAGACTGTGTGATCATCTGATGTTTTATCCCAGCTGGATCCTCTGGCTACCCAGCTGGTCACAGGGGAAAGTAGGGGGGGGGGGGGGGGGTAGGGTGGTCGGGGTGAGACTAAGCCACCCTCTCCTCTCTTTCACCCCCTCTCACTCACTCACTCCCTTACTCCTTGGGGATGGGGGGGGGGGTTTCAACTTCAGAAGGCAGACCAGATCCAGTTCCTTTGACAGGGTTTAGATGCGCCTGAAGGTTCAATCCAATCCAACCTTCATTGAAGTAATGCTGAAACTTTCTCCTTTGCCTCACAGTTACGGAAAATGCCCAGCATTCAAGTGCTTTGTGTTTCTGAATGTTTGGGTTGGTTAAAAGTCAGACCTAGTTTTGATTTGTCAGGAAAACAAGAAAGGCTCAGACAATCATTTTGTATGGATTCATTGTATTAGTTTGTATTGCTTGAGTCTAAGCAGGTGCTTTAGTGTTTTGGTAATGGTTTTAACATACTGTTTGGGGTCTATTGTGATATAATTCTGTCAGTCTCTGAGGGTTCAATCTCTAATATTTGTCTGTAATCAGCCCCCAACGTTGCAAGAACATCTATTATTAACCATTATTATACTTTGCCTTCTCACCACAAGCACTTTTAACACAGACTGCTACTGTTCCTGGCTTCCACAATACATTATTCAACAAAACTGCCTTTTAGCCCAAGAGTATGCAAATTCCACATTTGATTATCATAATCAGCTGATGTACAAGTGAGGACTGTGGGGGGGTTTGAGGAGGATGTTTGTTGTTTTGTGCCCCCTGTGCCCACTCTAAGGATGTATAACATCATATTTTTTGTGGGTAAAAGCAGGAAAAGGCCACCAGAGGATTAACATGCGTCTGTACATTTAAAGGGTAAATTGCCCACATATATGCCAGCGTACAGTACCGCCAAGAGGACTGCCCTTTGCCAATCAGATTTGAACAGTTTGAACAAGAGAGAGAGAGAGAGAGAGAGAGAGAGAGAGAGAGACAGAGACAGAGACAGAGACAGAGACAGAGACAGAGACAGAGACAGACAGACAGACAGACAGACAGACAGACAGACAGACAGACAGACAGACAGACAGACAGACAGACAGACAGACAGACAGACAGACAAACAGACAGACAGACAGACAGACAGACAGAGAGAATAATGACGTAAGAAGTATCCAGAAGCATTGTTTGAGTGCTTTGCTGATTTTGCATGACTTTGCACGCATTTATTCTTCTATATAGAGCTTCTGGATGACAGTCAGATGTGTGTGTGTGTTAGTGTGTGTGTGTGCGTGTGTGTTAGTGTGTGTGTGTCTGTAAGTGGAGCGGGGCAAAGAGTAGCAGTCTGTGCTTCCCTCTAACCCCTCCCTGAGTCAATGGCATGGCCTCCTTCAGGGGCACTGTTGGGAAGTGGGGCGCATGGCCAGTCTTAGCTCAAAGGCCAGTGAATAAATATTAGCTCAAGGTCACAGGCCGCAATCACACTGGGTTATGCATAATCATGAGATCACCCAGCACAGTGTTTCCATTCTCATGACCAGCACTTTACCAGGGCAAAGTGTTTAACTCAATACAAATTCGCAGACACTTTATCTCTTCAATAGTATGATTAACCTGCGAAAAAGGTTCAGCTTTATGTGGAAAGAGGATAAAAGGTGTTCGCTAGGATAAAAGCTAAGATCCTTTATTATATACTATTAGGCTACGTGTTGGCCATAGGTTACCCTGGAAGGTAAAATGGGCTTTCACAGGGAAAACCCTTCTTCTTCCAAGCAACTGAAATAAGGTAATGCTTTACATTCACACACTCACTGTGCCGATTTGTTTGACTTTACTCTGAGATTAAACAAGCAGTATGAAAAAGAGAGAGAGGAAGTGGAAGAAAACGAGAGAGAAGAAAGTATTGTGCTCCCTTTGAATTTCACCTTCAATAGACGTTCTATTTTTTACCCTTTCTCTCTCTCTCTCTGTCTGTCTCCCTCGCTCTCTCTCTCTCCCTCTCATTTTGTGATTCAGTTCCCACTCAGCACTGAAACACTTTAGAATTTGGGCTCCACAGGGGTTTGAAATAAAATGGTATTTAACCACACTCTTTTTCTCTCCCTCACCCCTCCATTTATCTTTTCGTTCTGTCCATGTAGTCCTGTTCTTCTGCTCTCTCATCTCTGGTCCCTACTCCCTCTCTGTCTTGCTGAGTAGGGTTGATGGACTGTGAGGTCAACCCTACAATGTGCGTGATATTTCTCTTTATTGCTCTCTCTCTCTATCTCTCAGTTCAGTCTTAGCTCTTTCTGTCTCTCTCTCTCTACCTCTGTCTCTCTCTCTCTCTCTCTCTCTCTCTCTGTCTCTCTCTCTCTCTCTCTCTCTCTCTCTCTCTCTCTCTCTACCTCTGTCTCTCTCTCTCTCTCTCTCTCTCTCTCTCTCTCTCTCACGTCTTTCCTCCCTGGCTCTTCCGCTCTGTTAGTTGTAAACCATTAACCTTTCCTAACTTTCCTCCCCTCGTTTTCTCTGCATATTCTCATCCTGTCATTGCTTTCTTTTATAATGTTCCTCCTTTCATTCCACCATTCTTTTTTCCCCGCTCTCTTCTGTTCTACTCTTCAACCCCAACCCAATAGTTTCTCCTCCTCTGCCCTCCTTCCATCATCCAACATCTCCTTCCGTCCCCTTTCTCTATCTCTCCTCCGATCTGTCTAGTCCTCCCCCCGATTTCCCTCCATCTCTCTGCTCTGACTTTAATTGCTCTCTTACCCCTGCTGTGCTCGGCCCGGAGGCTAAATGACTTTCACAGGGAGAGAGAGGAAACGTGAGAAAACACAAAGCTGTTTGGAACGAGACATTTCAGGATTATTATTGATGAGCTTCCTGCCGGCAGGTGTGTGTTGTAACTCTTGCCCCCCCACCAGTTCTTTGTCTCTGTCTCTCTCTCTCTCTCTCTCTCTCTCTCTCTCTCTCTCTCTCTCTCTCTCTCTCTCTCTCTCTCTCTCTCTCTCTCTCTCTCTCTCTCTCTTGCTCGCTCACTCACTCGCTCGCTCGCTCGCTCGGTCGCTCTCCTCCCCTTCTTTTTCTTTTTCCATTCATGCCTCTAATGAATTCCTAGTACATGTGTACTGGCATTTGTGACTTTGAAGAGGCATTCGCGACCTTGTTTGCGTTTATTTGTCTGTGCTGGTGTGTGCTAATAAGTGTGTAGGAGTGTGTGTGTGTCATCATGTCCTTTTGTGTGCAGCATGTGTGTGTATGTGTGTATATGTTCAGCAATGTGTGTACACAGCTCCAGAGGATTTAAAGGGACATGTCAGACTCCATTTGAAACCAAGGAGATGACTAGTCCAGTGTTTACAACCAATAAGCAGCAGCTTAAGGAGGGGATCGAGAGACACACACCACCATGAAACCCCTGGGATAACCTCCTCCCAAGCACCATCTCCGATGCTACTGGTCTGGTCTGAGTAGGCTTGAGAAGGGCTGGTCAAATCAATCTGACTCCCCCTGAATTGAAACCCAAATTTCATGGGATGGGACATGGGGTCAGCACAGTGGAACCAAACACATTACGGAACCCGACATTTGCTTCGGTTCCAATCGATATCTTTAGAGAGACAAGCAGGGTAGTAGGGAGAGGTAGGGTATCCCCTTTACAGAGGGCATGTGGTTAGCATTCCAGCAAAAGATCTTTTAATTCCACTGTAAAGCCCCACACTTGCTACACTCTTCAACCAGAATACATAAATATTTTTCTCTCCCAGTCTGTCATTGTAATGATTTGAAAGCTTATTCCAAACCATGTGACAGCATCAATTAAATTCACAATTATCATGGGGACCAAGTAATTTTAGAAACTAGAAATATGTTGCTTGCTGTGATTAGGAAGCCACAGGGAAAGATGCTACAATGATAAATATAGTGGTGTGTGTGTTGGTGGGCTTGTGTGTGTGCATATGGCAGCATCAATGCATGTGTGTGTGTGTGTGTGTGCGCGTGTGCTTGTGCACGTGCCCATGTTTCTAAGGGAGTTTCTGGACTGCTGTCTTTGGCATTAGTTACTGTGCTGGCTTTGCAGTCCAGTCCTCTCTGCTCTCCATCACAGTTTTCTCTATTAAATCATAATCAGCCTTCTAATAAGAAGGAGCAAGCACCGTGTCCCTGTTGATACACAAGCCAGCCTGTGGACCACCCAAGCACAAAACACTAAACATTAATAAGAGCATTAGGATGGAGAAGATCATTATGAATGTATGTACAGCTACGCACACACGGAATGGTATAAATGATAGGAACTTTTTTGTTTGTGCGTGTATGAGGGTGTGTGTGAGTGAGTGTGCAAGCCTGTGTGTGGGTTGGCTCAGTTCCCTCCTTGAACTCAATACAATGAACAAACATAAACACCCCCTTAACACAGCAGATTGGCACTAATGGCAGCACAACCTGGCCATCTGCGGGCTAAGCTATTTACAGTGCTTGGTCCACTTGGTAATTTGTCATGGGTAGGGCATTCTGGGTAGTGTATTCTTTTGGGGAAAAGGGTACAGTGCTCCAGTGAAGAGTTGACTAATCGTTAGCCCTGACAGGGACTCTGGTCTCAGTGTACACACACAGCATGGTCCTGGCTAGCCCTTCAGCTGGATAGAAACCACCAAGCAATTTCTACACTTAAGCGCCGAAAAATAGGATCTGCAGATGCTCAGACGCTTCCCACAGAGACACCCCCCTCCCTCTCTCTGTCTCTCTGTCTGTCTTTCTCTCTCTTTATCTCTCTCTCTCTGTGGTGTCTGACAGCCTGCAGCAGCCATGTCAGGATCATTAGTATTCATTTGCTTAGCAAACTGATTCATACATTAGCCCTCACCACAGCTGGGTAGCTTGAGATGCTAATGTCCAGTCAACATGACTTTATCCACACACACGTGCAGGCACACTCACACACTGCCCACCCTCCAGACCTTACAGTCTGTAAAGGAAAAGGCCAATGCTTGGCTGTTGATTATTATAAATTACTACAGGGGGCGGGATTTGGAGTGTTCAGATGTGAACTTGTAGGAATGTGTGTGTGTGTGTGTGTGTGTGGGGGGGGGGGGTCAAGGGGGTCATTTACTATGGGCCCTGAGATCGATGATGTCATAAAAATAACGGAATCTATTAATTTCCTGGGGAGGTGTCAATGTCCCACTGGCGTGTGAAGATTGGTGGTGTTCATGACTGGTCCCATGGGGAGATATGGTTTGAGGGGCTTTGCTGCACCTCAGTGCGCCATTGATTAATCTGAGTCTCTGTGGGAATAGGAAGACACCAGGGCACACCGACGTAAATCCAATCCAATTGAAGGTTTATGTCATTACAAAGTCAACCCTGCAGCCCTTCAGACCTGTGGAATAGTGCTGACAGTAGTGGAGGAATAGAGGGCTAAGGTTAAGGTTAAGTAAGTACAGTCCAGACAGAAGGAACTGCAGGATAATTAAATTGTTTGGGTAGTAAATCAATTCCGAGTCTAGTTAAATATATGAAGATAGATAGGAAGCACCAATAAAATAGGTCACAGACAATGTCAGTTATTAATACAAATGACGTTCTTACCCGTCCAATGAGCACGGGTTCTGGCCCGCTGTACTCTTCAATCACAAAAAACTGGTTCCAGATCCAGCTCCTCCTACTTCGAGAGCGAGACCCTTCATGCTCCGAATGGCCACGCCTCTCTTCCTCCTCCTCATGTGGCTCCGCCTCCTGGAACACCAGGCCCAGCCCACTTCCAGGCTGGGAATCGACAGTCATCACCCCACTCGACGACGCTTCCGGGCCGACGCCCCAATCAGGGTCTGGGCGGAGCTTGAGGACATGGCTGCTGTTGAAGGGCTTGGCAACATCACCTGAAGGGTTGGGTGTGACGCTGAGTTTGGTTTCCCTCTCATTCACCGCGTTGCTATGGGAGCCCCCATTCTGAGGGAGGACAGCAGGTGCGACTCCGTCCGTTTGAAAGAGAACATTTGAGGAGTCGTGATTGGTTGATGTCAGCGGAGGGTCAGTCTGACTGGTTGTCTTATCACTCTCCGGATTGACCTCAGACACGGAGCCAGGAGTGTTTCTGCTCCTCATCTCAGCAACATCCTTGCCCATACCAGAAACTTGAGTAACTCCACTTGAAGGAATCCAAAGAGAATGAATGCTAAGATCTGGATTCAAATCAGGATACGTTACAGGGCTGACCCGGGGCTGAGCGGTTTGACTATCTAGCTCTAGTTGGTTCTGAGGACCAGTCATATCTTGTCTCTGTGATCTCAGGGCCTCTAACCGCCTGTGGTCAACATCAATCAGATCTCTCTTCCTGCTTCGACTGGACTTGGTCTGAAAAGTCATACTGGAAACGCTTTGCATCTTTGAGTTCACTATCCTGACCAGGTTATCTTTCGACAACAGTTTCAGGACACCATAGCTGCTTGTAAGGTTGAGCTTTCTAGGCGAATTCTGGTTGACGCCCTTTCCTGGCAGCCCTGTTGTGAGAATGCTTAAATCCGTCCGGACCCTTGATTTGGGGAGGGGTTTGGATCTAGTTTTGTTGGAATGCAGGTCGGGCTTGTGGTGTCCTACGAATGCCCTGTCTGTTCTTCTTGTCTTGGAAGGAATCTCTACACTCTTGGTGCTGTTCCTGACCTTTCTGATATCCTGGACTGGCTCTCTGGTGAGAGCTGATCCCCCTTTGTTGACAGAATCGACTTCCTGTTTTATCTCTGCTTTCGGCTTAAAACCCCGCCTTTCTCTATGAGTTAAAAGATTCTTGGAAATCTGGGGGTGAGACACAGAACCACTCTCACCCCCATGGTCGTGACTAATCATGTTTCGAACGGCCATGGTGTTTGAATCCACATTCGTATCCCATTGCTCAGCAACTCTGTTCTCTCCCAGCGTCAACACGTGAGGACCCCCTGCTCCTCTTCTTCTCTTAGTCGCTGATCCTGCTCTGGCAAGACCCTCCCACAGGCACAAGGCGACCAATAAAAGCAGGTTCCTGGTTAACATTTTGTTCTTTTTGCACAGAGACGTCCTAGATTGAGCGAGGCTTGCTGTGAGGAAGTGCTTGTTTTCCGGCTGTCTTCATTCTCTCCTCTGTGTTTTCTCGGCCCCCGCTCCCTCCTCTCACGCGTGCGTTTTGTGCCCTTCACACTAAGCTGGAGGGTAGATGCCAGTAACTCCTCTTTTTTCTCTCTCCTCACCGTAATATCTTCCTCTATCTATTCAAGCCTCTCTGGGGTTTGTTTTTTTTGCCTCTTCCGTCGCAGAGCGTCTCGTTCACTTCACCACAGAGAGTTGGACACCCTGAGAGAAAAGATAAAGATAATTAAGTTTAAACTTTAATCATTGCTCAGTGTTAATTAAAAGTGGGACAACACAGCAAGGTGGAAGCACTCACAGCTGAACAGGCGGCTCAGATCTGTTAACACGGCAGCAATAACGTTGACAAAAGCTGGAGTGCCGTGGTTGTGTTCACTCAGATATGCGTTACAACAGCAGGATGAAACGGTTTTGGTCTCTGTATTCCGACAGTGTTACAGTCATGCGGCGCTGATTAGTGCGTTGGAATCAGTTGTCCATGGGTGTGTAAGGAGCACCGTTGTTCAGCTGTGAAAATGGGTTTGGTTTCATGTCACCAGTGTAATACTTCATGTCTTTTGTGTAGTTGTCAGAGTTAGCTAGATGCTGTCTTGGGGGTGTAAGTTGGTGTGTTTGGGGTAGATGTACACTTGGAGGCTACTGTGGTGCAGACAGACCCTGTCAGTACATTCATTGGGCCATGACTGAAGTCTGGATATCCCTTGTGGATTTATCGCACCCATCCTCCCTCCCTCCAAACCTCCCTCCCCAGCCCCCTTCCCTTTCATCCCTTTCTCTTTCACTCACTCTCTTTCTAAACAAACAGGGGGTTTTTTTTTGAGGGAAAAAAAACCTTGTCCTTCTCTTTTACCGCCTCTCCCACTCACCACCTGTCTCTATCTCTGTCCAATCCGTCTCCCTTTCTCTGAGTCAGTATTGTTTTAGTATGCCATCCTCTCCTCTTCTCCTTCTGTGTCAATCACTGTGATGTTGTGGTGTCCCTCACCCTCCGTGCACTCTCTAACTTCAATCAATCACCCAATCTCCTCCATCTTCCCAGTGACATTGGAATTGACAAGTGCCTCACAGCCATATTGACAACAACCCAAGTCACTAGGATTTTTGTGAGCATCAAACGGAAAGATGAGCATAGTCATAATAGAACCAACAGAACCTGTATTATTAATCCAATTATAAAATGAAACATCTCTATCGCGGTTTCCATTTATATTATTGCACATTCCATGCAGGAGGCAAAAAGCAGCCAATCATAACGACCCCTCCCTGAGCCACAATGACACAGGACTCTCTCCAGGAGAAACACATCGGCAGGGGCTTTGTCGGCCAGACGATTGTTGCCATGGGCACCTAGTTAACGGGTTGGGGGGCAGGTTGTGGGTCTGTATATTGATGCCACAGTGTTGGCGGTTCAGAGGGGAGAGAGAGGGGTTCATTACTGGAGACTGTGTGAGATGTTCTGTCACTAGGCAGTTGCCCTGTCAGCCAACTGGGGTCAGAGCCCTCAAGATGTGTGGAGTCAGTCCAGAGAACAAGCCCCCCACAAGCTGTGTACAGTCACAATGCTAAAGTAGCTCTCACTGGCTCCTATTTGTAAACAGTGGATCTTGTATTGCTGTTAGGTTTTGGAGAACGTTTCCATATAAATGTGCAAATGTGTGTTTCAGTATAAACGTAAAATGTAATGGAGGTAAAGAGCTACTGTATACTGTCTTTGGAAAAAGAGGAAAACCTCACTTTACTCTACTCCCTGCTGTTCACTAGACACCCCCCGGGTAAAAAGAGTTTCTCACTGAACTGATTAATTGGGGCCATAAATATCTTAATTAATTTTTCCCTTCCTTGGGCTCCAAACTCAAACGATCTTCTGGTTCGTTAGTATTAGAGGCAGATCTTCACCATCGATCGCAGGATGCTGCGGAGCAGTGAAGGCTGTCACCAACTTAACGAGACTAAGAATTTTAATTACGATTCACCTCAATTGGCTGTCTATCTCTGCGGGTCCTCACGGCAGCTTTCTCTGTCTCAAAAACACACTCACACACAATAATTTCACCGGCTAGACACAAATATCTGTAAATATAAGCTCAATTAGGTACACAAAACCAACTATCATTGATAAAACATTGCCAGAAAATGTTCCTATTTAGAAACCGTTACTTTGCAAATATGAATAATAATAACAAAAAGTGCATGTACACTTACTGTTTCCAAACACGCAACCATGCACAGGCCCTACACACAGACAGACAGACACCCGCATGCTCACACATAATGTATATATACTATACACACAAAAAATGTACACAAATAGGATGTCTTAGTACCCAAAAAAGCCACCACACACAAACACCCAAAGTATTTTTTGTTTCACTTGTGTCTGTTTTTCTGTTGAGTATTCCCCTGGTTATGGAGAAGCTCAAGGGACCACCTCTCTCTGGACACAAAAGCCGTCTGAAGAAGAAAGGCATTGCTCTCCTCTTCAGGAGAGAGTGAAAGAACGGTCACCCACAGAGTTATGCGTGGAGAAAACAAAAAAGAGAGAGACTTGTGTGGAGGTAGAAAGCACGGTGAATATGCAGGGCGACTCCTTCCCCTTGGATTTGAATGCTTAAACAAATCTGTTCTAGCAGATATCACCCATCCATGCCCTCAAGCCTGTGCTTCAGGGCGGCAGGTTGAGACTGAAACACACCATGGACCTTGGGTAATCTTCTGACGGCCCATTTGCTGCTCCGAATTTGCTTTGAAAAACCCAACGGAAATGGGAAAATCAAGCAACTTCTAAGCAGCCACGTTGGAACAGGGTTGGGTCTACGCTGGGAAGATGCAGAGGCCTTAAGAATGTAATCCATATATAGTCCTCATTCTGATGAGTGCCCTTTGTGGATAAGTCCATGTGTGTGTGTGTCTCCTCCGTGCTGTGGAAGATTACGAGTCTAAAGGATCTCTTTAACTCAGACACGGACTGAAGCTTATGCTCTGCTAGGATGAGACAGGTCAAGTTATTATGGCAGAGGCCATCAGAAGAGGACTAGTAAAGATACAGTGCTGTACACGATGATTGCAGAATATACTTTCGTCAAGCTTCTGAGTTAATGAGTTGGGTGTTATGAAGAAAGACTGTGACTTATTACTGAATTAAGATGGCGTCATTGTCTCGACCACAAAAACTCAATATACACATGGACCATTATCTCCTTGACTAACCATTCTTAATAAACCTCTTTGAGAGATGACAGAGAGCAATCCTGATGCTACGGCAGAGATCTACCACAGCAGTGCGGCTCTCTGTAGATGCTTCTCTTACTTGCATTTCAACTTCCCCCTGGAAACATCCAAACTAGTTTTCAATCTGATTACTGTAAACATCCGGCAAACTAGTTAAGCCCTATGCACCCAGGAGGTACACGACATACAGCACCCTAGCCCTGACCCCTTATAGGCATTTGATTAAGCTGATCTGATCAACATCCCCATCCATTTCAGCTTTAAATAATTCAGAAACCACTTCCTGGTTTGGAGCGCATGAAAAAAGAGAGTATTTGCAATGGCCTTGTAGAGAAGGCACTGGTGTGTCTGAAAAGGCCTGGACTTCACAGCATATTCGGCGGCTTGTGTTGGTATGGAAATCGAAGAGGGGAGGTTAGAGCGCCCCATTCAGCTTCACTGATCTTCACGGACAGTGATAAGCTATAAGGTCAGGGTGGTTGAAGACAGCCTGGGCTGGTGTGCACCAAGGTCTGCTAAGTAGACATGCACCACATAGACATTGGCTGGTGAGTCAGACACTGCAGAGGCATTTACAGAAATTACACCTGATGCCCATCAAGAGTGTCTTTCTCTCTCTTCTGCCTCGGTGCTTTTCAACATCAAAAAGCTATCTGATCCTTTCAAAACACCGACTGACATTTCAGCGAACGTCCCCTGAAATCTCTAAACTCCCTTGCTCTCCTTTCTTTCTCTTTGCAGCCCAGTGCATTAGGGTGTGCGCCTGTGTGTGTATGTGTGCATTGTGTGTGTGTGTGTGTCTGTGTGTGTGTGTGTGTGTGCGTGTGTGTATTGTGCAGACAAGTCCTGCCTGCAAATTGTCCAAACACTTCTAGAGTGCGTTTTTAATCAGTAACGTCAAACATACACGGCACACACACACACACAAACTTTTGTTTGGCTAATCTACATTTAAAAACAGTTTGTCCTTCCATCATAGGTGATGGAAGAATCACTCATGCATTCTTCACTCAAAGTTTTATAACTGAGAACAGTTACTGTGGTGCCCTCCACTTCCTCCTTGTCCTCGTCTAGTGTTTACCTCTCAAGGGCGTTCCCGGGGAGAGGCGAGGATGTACTGGACAAAGAAGATGAGGAGGGGGTCATTTCTTCTCTTTTCAAGGTTGGAATTCTATTTTGTCCTGCATCAGAGGAGATGACACTAAACAGAGCTAATCCAAGGCTGCATGGCTGTACGGCCGCACCAGGGTGAGCGAATAATGACACTTCATATTTCCTTTAAAACGTACCCACGCTCAAATCAATTTACATTTGAACTACCTTTTCATTAAAGTCCCTGAAAGCTCATCTTCCCAGTCTGCCTGAAAAAACGCTGTCACACACCAACCACTTTGACAACTGATAGAAATCAATAAACGTCTGTTAAATAAAACATGAAAACTTTCCTTCACATTTTCTCTCTGCAGGGTGTCCAGGTTCTCTATTGTCCCTTACCTGAGGAGACTTTGTGTTTCAGTATAATAGACAAAAATGGGTTAACGTTGAAAAGTATTGTGCTGTAATGATATGTGGCCTATATTTGTGGTACAGTGTAACAACACATCATGCTGCCACAGCAGTAAGGCGTTTGTGTGCTATTGTGCATCAGTGTGTTTTGGCATGCGACTCTGTGTTGGTGTATTAGGGTGTGTTGGTGTCTGTTGATGTGTGATGGTGTGTGTCTTGTCAGTGTATGATGGTGTGGATTTGTATGTTAACGTTGTGTTGGTATGTTAATGTGTGTTGGTGTGTTAGTGTATGTTGGTATATGAATGTGTGGTGGTGTGTATTGGTGTGAGATGGTGTGTGTTAGTGTGTGTGTGTGTGTGTGTGTGTGTTGGTCAGTAAATATCACCCTGAGGTTTGTTGTGTCTTGAGGCATTGCTGCTGTGGTTGTGTCTGTGGGTGCAGAGCTGAGAGTTGACTGTTGTGTTGTGTGTCGCTAGCTGGTGCCTAGGAGCCTGTGCTGTCACAGTTTGTAATCCCCCCAGTTGAAGTCACAGAGTCCCAGTCTTATTAGCATATCTCATCCCTGCCTGTGTCTCCCCTGCTCCCTGGGTCCTCGCTGCTTTACTACACTGCTGACAGTTATTTTTGTAATTCTAATGACCCAATCTCCAAATTCATTTTGTTTGCGTCTCAGCCAGTTTGGGTCAGTCTGGTTGTTTATTTCACCCTTGTGAGGACAGCAGTCTGACTTGTTTAGGTTTTCTGTTGGCAGGCCAGAGTGCGTAGCCACCTTGTGTGAAGAGTGAATGATCTGGTGTTTTGTGAGCTAGCAAAAACATATTTTTGGCAAATTATCAACTGATAAAGTTGATATGTGTCTCCACCCTACAGTGAATAGTGTGTGTGTGTGTGGGGGGGGGGGGGTTTGTGTGTATGTTTTTTGGTATACTGAGTGCTAAAATTCAATTTCAACTTTGTAGTAGGAGGTTGAGTCCGGAAAGACCTAGAAGGGTTGGCTCAGCAGTGTGTTGTGTGGTGATGTCTTACATCAAAGTTTGCCGGTGTTGTATTTTCTAGTTCGTTTTTCTGTGGGGAATGTTGTCAAGCTGTGATGGTCTGGGTAAGCTGGCTCTATTCCAGCGGTCGGCTATAACTCTGCTGAAGACAACCGTGTAGACACACACACACACACACACAGTTAAACAAACACACTATACCCACAGCCTCTAGTCTCAATGCTATCCAAGGTCACTTCCTCCTCAGTGGGGGAAATGTTTGCACCCCTCTGTCCGGGAGCAGGGGGTAGAGGGTTTGGGGAAAAGGCCACCCTCCAGCCAGCCAGCCTTGGGCAGACAAGCAGGGAAAGGTGACAGTCCTCAATAAGGACACGCCGTGAGGGGGAGAATCCCTTGGTTCTGCTGATCTAAAGATGGGAAAGGCCATTCTTTTAAAAGCCCTGTGTTTTTCCATAAAACTGCATCTATGGCCGTGGAGAAGCTTAGCGTGTAATCCTCCATGACGGATTGAGTCTGCGGCAGCAGCCTCTCTGAGACTCCCCTCTAATACAAACTTATGTGTGTATGTGTGTTTGTGCCTGTGTTTGCGTTCGCCTGCATGCGCGTGTGTGTTTCTGTGTGTCTGCATGTGTGACTACGTGTGCATGCGCTCATGCATGTGTGTGTGTGTGCGCCTTTCGATGTTAAGTCTACGAGTGTCTACCAAGCGGAGTGCGGCCGGCACATTTTCCATAATAACACACACACACACGCGCACACACACGGGATGGAGTGTAGTGTGCTGTGGCAGAGGAAGCTGGATAAGGGGGGAGGGGAGAAGGGGGGAAAGGCGGAGGGGGGGGGGGGTGCAGAGACAGAAGAATTAGGTCTCCCCTCAGTGGAACAGAAAGAGATAGATGTTCTACCCACCATAGCCACGGAGTGAGAAGCAGACCCACTACAGAGGGTTCTGCTGTAGCTCCAGAAAGGCGGGAGGACCTGACTGCTGCAGCCATCTCTCTCTCTCTCCTCCCTCTCTCTCTCTCTCTCGCTCTCTCTCTCTCCTCTCTCTCTCTCTCTCTCTCTCTCTCTCTCTCTCTCTCTCTCTCTCTCTCTCTCTCTCTCTCTCTCTCTCTCTCTCTCTCTCTCTCTCTCTCTCTCTCTCTCTCTCTCTCTCGCTCGCTCTCTCTCTCCCGCTCACCAGGATTATTGTACTCTCCTGGAAATGACCCCTCATATAAGAACATTAGAGCCTCACGGACCACTACCATTAAGAGTCCTCTGAGCCTGCTTGTCGGTCTGTCCTTTTATCTCCCCCGCCCGCTCTTACCGGACCATTCTCTTCCTCCCTCTCTCCCTCTGTCAGCCTCCACCAATCCCTCTCCCTATATCCCTCGCCCGATCCCTCAACCCCTCTCTCAGTCACTCTTCCTCTTTCCACCCTCTCTCTCTCTCTCTCTCCATCTGCCTCTATCTCTCTCTCTCTCTCCGGGTATTAGGTATTCAAAGATCTTTCTCTACCATGCTGTAGAACTTATCACTGCATCTCCCTCCCTCGCTCTATCTCTCTAATCTTCCTTAATCTTCCAGCCCAGAGTGAAGTGAGAATTAGTTTCTCACTCTCAGTCATCAATCTCCTGCACCATCCCCTCTCCTCCTGTATACCCCTCTCTCTCCCCTCATTTTGCTCCTTTAATCCTGGGTCACTCTTCCCTTCTCCTCCCTTATATCCATTCCACTTTCTCAATCTCTCAGTCTGTCTATCTGTGTGTGTGTGTGTGTGTGTGTCTTACCCAGTCAGGGACATCATGACCTCCCTCTACATCTCTAACCAGTCCAAGTGAAGCATCATGAGGCAGGGCTGTCCTACACAACTCTCTCAGGCACCGTTGCCAGGCTACCGCCACTCACACAATAACGGATGATACAAGTCAACAAAAAAAAAAAGAAGCAAGGATCCTGCCAAACCCTTCTGCGAGTGTTGACCCCAAAAACCTGATCACAGACCCACCCCAACAGGAAATGCACCTCCTCTTAGCTCATTAAGCAAGAGGGCATTCCGAGGGCCACCATGTTTTCAAGTGCAATTTCAATAGCGGTACACTAAACAAACAGGCCTCTGTGAGAAATGAATACTCAAAGCTATAGCTCAGCTGTGAGACATGTGTCACATTATTCTCGACCGGGTATTGTTTTGTTGTGCGTCATCGTGGGTAAAATGAGAAGGAATGCAGAAGGTGCTCACATAGCGACTGAAGCCCCGGGTAAACACTCTGAGACGAAACGGAAAAGAACAGACAGACATGGACAATGTCAATGGACGGAAGGAGGACAAATGAAGAGATGTCAAGGGTGAGAGAGAGAGAGAGAGAGAGAGAGAGAGAGAGAGAGAGAGAGAGAATGATAAACAGATAAGGAGATCTTGTATTTGACCAGGGGGGGCAACAAAGTTAAAAAAGATAGGGGGATGACTGAAGAGATTGCCGTGCATTAATCCCTAACACATTCCTGCCATTCCCAGGGAAAACGAGAGGAAGAAAATAAAAGGCCAAGTAAAGAAAGAAGAGATGGATAGGAGGAGAGGGAGCCAGGAATCGCGCGGAGCTGAATTGATAGGGCCTGATTAGGTTCTAGATGAATGCTAGGTCAGGCTTTTTTAATCCTGATTGGATTTGCTTGCTACAGATTGCACTCGCTCGCTAATACAGTGTATCGTCAGCCTCCTGTTAATTCATCCGGGTTGTGTGTTCTTTCAAGAGCTAAGGAGATTGTGTTGAAGAATGAATCAGGGGAGGTGCCGATAGCTTACTACTTGCAGGCGTGATTATTATGCATATGACAAAGCATGAAAAATCACATTAATCTATCTGCATGTGTAATGACGGTGATTGGCGTAATCACGGCAACACGGGCGTAGGGAGAAAACGATGGGAGGTCGGCCATTTTTCTTGTTATTATTCCTACGTATTATTACGCCCCTGCTGAGGTGACGGAGTGAAACACGCCGAGGTTTGTGACTCACATACATTCGGAGATGGGAGTTCCAACTTCGGTCCATTAATCCAAGTGATTGGCGTTCCAAAGTTCTAATGGTCTCATTTTTGGTATGGGCCTACATGCTATCACTGCCACACAATGATGGCTGGCACACTCCCTCTCTTGTTGCTTTTGTACAGGGATTGACTTTCTAAACAGGCGTTGGCAGCGTGTGTGTGTTTGTGTGTCTGCGTGTGTACAACGCTAACAGCTAAAGCTGAGATATGATAAATGGATTCCCAGCGGAATGTAGATGGGCTGTATCCACAATCAAGGCAATTAACCTGGATTCCTCTGGTGAGATCCCCAGCTGTGCAGAGGGCTACGTGTAACAATGTAACTGAGCAAAGTCTCGCTGGTAAAGGGCATCTGCCTGCCGAATCTGCAAAGCAGTGTAATCACGTTTCACAGTGCGCTAATCACTTCTGCTTAATTTATCATTGGTATGAAAACAATCTTATAGGCTATTAAGAGACAGGAGGGGTGGACGAATGGAAGGAAGGGGGGGAAGGAAGCAAGATGGAGGATAGAAGGAAGGGGACGCACACAGGTTGAAACAGAAGAAAAAAAATGAAATTGAGAGTGAAGGCTAGGATGGAGATGGAGATAGGGGAGAATAGGGGAGATGCTGTGTACTCCAATTCCCCAAAACACTCTCATTGGCCTGAAGCACACTAATTCAATCTTAGGAAATCAAGCAATCAAGTAGAGTTACAGAGCCCCCTCCCCTCTCTCCCTTCCTTCTCCTCTCCTTCTCCTTCCTCTGGTATCCCCCCGCCGTCCCCCGCCGTCCAAGCTTCTTCATCTCCCCTTATTTCAAAAAGGAGCTCAGAGAAACTCCATAATCCTCTCCCTGATTATTACACCCTGCATATAGGAAGACAACACCACAGAGAGAGAGAGAGAGAGAGAGAGAGAGAGAGAGAGAGAGAGAGAGAGAGAGAGAGAGAGAGAGAGAGAGAGAGAGAGAGAGAGAGAGGACGACACCAAAAAATGCAAGTGACAGAGTAGACGGTGTGACAGAGAGGGAGAGAGAGGAACCAACAGATAGAATAACAGGGGATTGTGTCACATCAGTCTTGACAAATTCCTCTTTAATTAAAAACTCAAAATCCTCCACACTTTAAAGCCTCTTCTAATAATTAACACTCTGATCTTACCCTTTTAAAAGAAAGAAAAACAATTAAAAACTTTTGCGATTTCACTTCAAAACCCATTAATTAAAAAGCATGAATGAACAATAGTTTGATATTAAGGCAGACCCCTACTCTGCTCATTAGCTGCTGGTTAATTGATCCAAACTGCAATGTTTACCAGGGGGACACTAAAGACGAAAACATTCTTCATTTTACCTCCATTAATTGCACCTCTTTAAAGATTGGGGGACGAAAGGGAACGTTTGGATTTTTTTCAAGATCACAGGAAAGTGAATTTCTAAAGTAATGTGGCCCTATCGATATTTCCCCATTGGGTTACAATCTCTCTGAAGTGCTCATAACAGGCTATAAGATACCCAGGCAGTGAGTCATAGCTTACTATAAAAGCAACAGAAATCTGTTTGAGTCTGTGCAGAGGGCTCTGTCTAGTTCCTGGTGGTCAGGTATCAATGTCGACGAGTCAGACTCCCACGCCCTCCACTCTACTCTCAGCATTGGCATGACATGGCTCATCAATCAAAAACTCCATTACCCAAAATCCATCACTGCAACGCCAGACAGCTAACCACATCGCTTTTCCTTACAGGAAGTTTCTCGCTATACTATAGCAATTTATTTCCTTCCATAACTTGCTCCTGAAAACTTTTCAATCATCAACTTTTCTTCTCACCCTCTCTCTCAAAACCTTCTGTATTTTTTCTCCCTCCTTTTCTTTCCGTCTCACCTCGGGTCAAAGGACTGTTAATGAAGTGCAGCTCTCAGGAGGACACGGGTGAGACATATCTCCTCCTCTCAGGGCCCTTCCTCCATACCATCTGCATGAAATATTCAGGCGTGCTGTTGTAGCCAACAGAGGCTCCTGTCACCAGCCAGCCTCAGGTCCAGCCTAAAGTAGACCCACCTGTCTTTTCTCCTCCACCACCACACACACACACACACACATTATCACCTTCTCATCAATATTAATCCCATCTTTCTCTCTCTCTCTGTCTGTCTTTCTCTCACTCTCTTTCTCTCCGTCCTTCTCTTCATCCTCTGTTCTCCTCCTGCTTTGACCTCTTTCTCTCTCTGCTCAGTCTCTCAATCTCTCTCTCTTTCTCTTCATTTTTCTGCTTTGATAGAAGCAGATGTCACTGTGTCTGACTACTACAAGCTGCAACAGCAAAGCAAATTGATTCATTTGGGAGTGTGTGTAAGTAAGATAATGTGTGTGTGCATGTGTGTGTGTATGTGTGAGTGTGTAAGAGAGAAAGAGAGAGAGTGAGTATGTGCATAAACACCCCTAGAAAGGGTATTGGAAGTCATGCATGGTGTTAATGTGAGTGATGATGTTGTTAGTGTGATCCTGACTCCAAGGGTGTTGTTAACATGTTTGTGCCATGCTGTGACAATTTGATTAGAGGCTTTGGACATGGATCCATTGCTTCAATAAATCAAGTCTGTCAAAATATGGAAGCCAATGGATTACTGTCTGACCGTAAACACACAGTATACAATTCACATGCAAACAGTCACACAAACAGTGCACACTCACACACAAACTGTACACATACCACATAAGTAGTATAGCACAACAGATATAAACACAGACAAACAAGCTGGACGGTGATCTGTATGCATTCTTCTCTATTCTCAGTGGAGTCTAGGAGTTTGTTAAGCAGTTTGTTTTATTGTATTTCCTGCTTGGCAGAAAAACCACCATCCTAAAACATCCACACACTTGTCCCACTAGATTTACCTGCCTCCATTTCTCCTTTATAAAGCTCTGTAACAAAAACATCCTCTCGATATTTCTTTCTTCCTCTCCCAGACTTTCTTCTGTTCCGCCCTCCTCCCTTCTCCTCTCCCCCCCGTCCATCTCCCCCTCCCGCTAACTGAGCGTCTTCAATTATTTATTTACCTTTCAACCCAATAAAAAAAATTCTAATTGTCCACATATCTCGCCCCAGCTAATCAGTTTCCAACTGCCTCAACAGATGACTGCTTTTCCAAAAAAAACAAAAACAATCTCCCTCTCTCTGTCAGACAGTCTGTTTCCCCTCTCCATCTGTGTGTGTGTGTCTCTCTTCTTCCCTCTCCTAGAACCCCCCAGCCGTAAGCTCGACAGGTGCTCAGCCCATTTTTTTCAGTTATGGCCTAGTGTTGTTGTTGTTGTTGTTGTCATTAATAACAGGACCTGTTTGTCTTCTGTCACACATGCACTCATCAATAACAGACCATGTGACCAATCAGGGCCTCCAATTTATATCATCTGGAGAGGAGAACACACACACATCCAAAGAGACAGGGGTGGATGGAAGATGGGTTGGGGTTGGGGTTGGGGGAAGGATGGATGGACAGCCTGAGGAAAGGAGAGTAAGAGAGATGGAGAGAGTGAGAGATGGCGGTGGTACAGCGATAGAGGAGGCGGATTTGCGTGCTTGCCTGTGTGTGTGTGAGAGAGAGTGTGTGCGTGTGAGTGTGTGTGTGTGATGAGGAGAGACAGAGCTAGAGGGAGCAATAGGATTAATGTGTGTGTATGTGGCTGTGGGTGTGCATGAATGTGTGCGGCGCGCGTGTATGATTGAGAGAAGGGGGAAGAGAGAAAGAGAGCGAATGAGAGCAAGAGTCAGAGACAGCGGCAGGAAGACAGAGAGACAGAGAGACAGAGAGACAGAGAGAGAGAGAGAGAGAGAGAGAGAGAGAGAGAGAGAGAGCGGCAGGGAGACAGAGTGAGCACGGGGAGACAGAAACCCCCTGAAGGCTGTTGTTGCATTTTGAATCCAGGACGAACACTGACATGAATGTAATTGGTGGAAACTAGCTTGTGCAGAGGAAATGACCAGTTTTGTAGACCATAGACACAGTAGTTCTTTGTGCACATCACTCTCTCTCTGCTACCCTCTACCCTCTCTATTCTAAACCACCTCTCTCTTCATTGTTGCTCCATCCTTACCTTCTCTCTCCCCCTCTCTCTCTCTCTGTCTCTCTCTCCCTTTATTTCCCTTCCTCCCTTTCACTCCTCATATGATCTGAATGTATTCTCACAGCACCCCGGCTGATAAATGTGATCACAGTGCAACCTTGCTGTGACCTTGTCCCTTGACAGGCTGCTCTCTCTTACCCAGTTAACCTGTGCTTATGTGGACTTGCCTCTTGTTCATTATGTTCCAACAGCAGTTATCTGTTGGAAGGTCTGGCTCCAGACGACACCTCAGGGGGAGGCCAGCCATATCTGTTCACCGGGGGTGGAGGGGCAAGCGCTGGCATTTAGGCTCCCAAGCCATTGCTGAGAATACAGAGAACAGAAAGTCTCTCCACAAAGAAAGCAGGAAACGGGTGGTTGTGGGGGGCAGAGGCCATAGACGTATATATGTCTATGGCAGTGGCCTTGTGAAAACAAGCGTGGACCTCCTCGTGCCCTCCGTGAATGCAGAGTCTGAAGAATTAGAAACACGGTATTTTGCCTGTTAATGCCTGCAATGCAATGAAGAAAACGATACGACAACAATAATGTGTAACGTTACTGGCCCCTACCTTGGCCCTCCCGGTTGAAATGGTCTAGAACCACCACCGGAAGGAAAGAAAGAAAGAAAGAAAGATAGATAGATAGATAGATAAAGAAGGAGAGAAAGAAATAAAGAAAATCCATGTGGTAGAGCAGCATGACTCAGAGAGCAGAGGTGAGAGGGTTAATAAAGAGTTCAACTGTGCCTTCTACATCCCATTAAGTTTCCTTAATACAACTCTTCCAACCTTGGCACTGCAGGGCAGAAACCACTTCTCTGTTAATTCTCGTCGAAAGACTGGGGCATTCATTGTAGACAATATGGGGAATGTGGTGTGTGGGCTTTCCTGAGTTATGCACATACCTACATGTACTCTACAGAGGAACAGTCACAATGATGGATTGAATGAGGATAATGTCAAACATGGAATCACAAGGACATTATATGTATTCAGAAAGATGGAAAGTCTGTAGCAAAAGCAAATTCACAACAGAAGGACATATGACAAATGGTTCTCATTTGAGTTAGTGCATGCATATACGTGTAAGTGTGTGTGTCCAATGAGTATGATGTGTGCATGGTACTACAGAGAGAAATACAAATCTTGCATATACAACATTCACATCTGTGCATGTCTAAGTTACATTCGTATCACAGAAGGGACAGATATTTATCGAACAATCACAGATTATGATTGATGACAGACATATATGTCGAATACTATGAGCTACGCTGGTAACCTTATTATATACATTTCTTGAAAATCTCAAGGTAGGGTAAATACTCTGCTTTGTATAACAAAGGCCATTTTGCTTCCATATCTCTACTCTATTAAGTTAGTAGAAGGCTATTGCAGCTAGCTCAATACATACTGTGCCCACACACAAATCCTCATCAAAAGCACTCACCTCTGCATATTGCAATTAAATAGTCCTGCTAGAATTACTCTCAATCATCCACTTACTCATCCACAGTGGTTAGTCACCAAGTGTATTAGAATAAGGATAAAAGCCTTGTCTTGCCAGAAACACACATATCTTATTACACACTTCTAATACCAACGCTACGCAAACACACATCTCAAGCACACATCTCAAACACACATCTCAAACACACATCCTATCACTGACTCCATTTACTGCATCATATACCTATGAAATTCTCTCAATCACACACAGACACAGAGACACACTTACGAATACACACAGAGCTCTCAAATTGCCGTCTTTCTGTAGCGCATTTCTGGGAAAGCAATACCTTCCTCCTTGTCTAAGCTGGAATGAAACCAAAGTTAAAAATAAACACGGACACATTGAGCCTCAAAATAAAGAGGAGAAGCAGAGGAGGTGAAACAGAGCCATATTTCCATAAACGCTCACCTCCTCCCTGAAAGGAAAGCTTCGTAACACAACCCCAACTCTTTAAAAGTCACGGCATAACGCATGTCGAGGTCTCCTAATTGGAAAAGTGTCTGCCATTTGGGGGCATGATTAAAATGCTCTGTGCTGCGCGCAGAGATAAAGACTTGGAGAGATGGAGGGAGATGAAGAGATACAGAAAGTATACTTGGAGGTAGAAAGGAGAGGGCCAGAGGGGAGCATGCTGGTTAGCTAAACAGAGCCTCGGGGGGGGGGGGGGGGTTCACTGGGAGGGGGGCTGGCTGGTTGGCAGAGCACAGGGGAGACTGAAGGCCCCCCCCCCTGAGGACCTGAGTCAAACTCAGAACACAGCAGGCTTAAAAAATCCTTGGATGTGCCTGTCAGGCTGTCTGCCATGTTGGCCCTGTGACCACCGGAGTGTTTCTATGAAAAACACAGAGAGTCTGAGAAAACTTTGCGTATTGTTTAAATGTTCACTGTATGCACCTGCCCACCGAAGTTAATTCCTTGTTTGTGACCACTTACTTGGTGATTAAACACATTTCTGATTCTGATTGTTGTGCGTCAAAAACACCCAATCAGGGTTTCCTACGAGTAGATGTCTATTACTGTAGTGACTGACACCGTCTGTGCCATTGCTCAAAAGAACTTCTGCTATCTCTGGAATATTCATGATGTTCGGACTCATCCTCACACTTACAATGTAGATCCCAGTTCAAGCTCTATTGTATGACACTGTTTAGGTAACTGTATGTCCATGTGAGAGCAAATGGGCAAATGAGCAGTTTGTGCGTGTTGAGTGAGGGTTGGGGGTGTATTTGTGTGTGTCCGTGTTTGCATGCAATCATGCATACAGAATGTGCGGGTGTGAGTTTCTGATCCCACAATGATTTGGACACAGAGCAGTAGGCCGGGTGGTGTGGCGAATGAGCTTGGCCTGTCCACGTTGACGCCAGTCTTCTGCATCCCCAGGGTTCAAGCTGAGCTCCTCTCCTCCCTGCCCAGAGCACCCCGAGGTGGGCTTTACCCCTGGAAGATTATCCATCCTCCATGGCTCTACCCCCAGGGCTTGGCAGGCTTGGCAGCCAGGTCAGAGCAGCTCCGGGGCGGGTAGCTGCAGCCCAGGCCTGCGTCTCCTCTGGGGCTCTGCTGGAGCAGTGCTGAGCAGGAGCCAGCTGGTGTGGATAGATCACTGAGCACCGCTGGCACAGAGAGACAGAGACAGGGCTTCCCACTGAGAACAGCAGGGGCTCCATACTGTACCGAGTCCTTCTATACTCCTCACCTACAGTAGGCCTTTGTGACATCAACATTGAATGTTGCTGCTTTCCTGTTTATTTGATTCAGGGCCAGTGGAATGAAGAAAGGTGCAGACTCATTATGGCAGGATGAGGGAGCCATTTGATTGCACGGTTATGTCTCACAAGGTGGTATTCAATCAAGCCTTTATGGCTACAAGGAAGGAGAAGGAAAACAATGTTTCCTGGGCCAAGGGAGAATGCATGTTCTAATTCTGAATCTAAAAGAGACTTGCTTTGTTAGTTTTTTTGTAAACATCGTCCCATCTAATTACTGCGCAGTGCATGACTGCAACTGTGCATTTGTTACATGTGTACTGTTTATGTGTGTATTTTTTGCACCCAGTAAGCATGCGTATGTGTGTGTGTGCATACAGCATACGTGGATGTCGGTGTGTGTCTGTGTGAGTGTGTGCGTCTGTGTGTGTCTGTGTAGTTTAGGTTTTTGTGTTTGAGGTTAGGGTTAAATTTAGGGTTAAGGTTAGGGTTGAATGGGACAAAATTGAGTTTGTATGTGAGCCTTCCCTCCATTTTGCACTGGCCTAGTCAGGGTTAAGAGTCGTTCAACCAGCACCATCTAAGACTCTCTGGGCCTCATTTACTAACAGGATTGCGCCCATTTCAGGCGTGAAATAGCGGGTAAAGACATAAAACCATAAAACCGCACTTTAGTGTGTATAGTGTGTATATTTCTACCTCTTGTTCATTGAACTTTTTTTTTTTACCCCGAATCACCCATGGTGGTAGTAACATGCAGGCGATTTCTCCCGTCTTTTAACGGTGCGTTAATTAACACTAATGGGCGCTGATTGCCCGACGAGGATCTGGTTTGATAAATACCAAGCAAAATGCGGAAATACACCGTGCGCTATTTGCGGTTGGGCAAAGGCACAGATTAAGCTGTGGTCGCAATTTTTGTAAATGAGGCCCTCAGAATCCTATTGTGGTACTGGTGAGTTAAATTCAGTCCCCGTCTTTAAACACACCATTCAAATGACATTTAGCATCTTCTCTTTCTTTTCAAGAGTCACTTTACCTTTAAAACATATTAGAATAATAGGCAGGAATGCAGCCAGAGGTAGGTTATCCCTGGACACCCTGCCAATGTAATCAACACACACGAGTGTAATCAACGTCACATGAGAACCTCGTCATTTAGACGCAGAATTCCTTTTCAGGTGTCAAAATGTGTGTGTGTCTGTGTGTGTGTGTGTGTGTGTGTGTGTGTGTGTGTGTGTGTGTGTGTGTGTGTGTGTGTGTGTGTGTGAGAGACACTGAACCTTTCATGTCAACAAGTAAAGACCTGAAGTCTACTTGTTGAGAGATCGCAAAGCGCTGCAAGAACTCCCTGCGTGGCATTGGCAACTATTGTGACATTGAAATCCCCTTTCCATTGAGTGCTAGCTCCTCTAATGGTGGCCAAATGGTGACTATGAAGGCCATGGATAAGATGAGACAGACGAGAGATATTGAGTGAAATATAAAGCTCTGTTATATCGGAATATTAGAAAAGCTGGACTCGTCCAAAGGAGTGCCTGGTTGGAGATGGAGGGATGAAAAAGAAACACTTGTGGGAGGAGTGGGAGAGAAGCACTAAAGACATGTAAAGGCAAGGGTGGAAGAGAAACACAGGCTTTAGATGTACGTAGCAACCTGGTGAGCTGGACTGGACAGGGATCAGAAAAATAGAGCCAACACGTGAGAAAGGGACGAGAGACAAAAAGAGAGAGAGAGAGAGAGAGAGAGAGAGAGAGAGAGAGAGAGAGAGAAGACAGTGAGAGAGAGAGAGAGAGAGAGAGAGAGAGAGAGAGAGTGAGAGAGAGAGAGAGAGAGAGAGAGAGAGAGAGAGAGAGAGAGAGAGAGAGAGAGAGAGAGAGAGAGAGAGAGAGAGAGAGAGAGAGAGAGAGAGAGGAAGACAGTGAGAGAGAGAGAGAGAGAGAGAGAGAGAGAGAGAGAGAGAGAGAGAGAGAGAGAGAGAGAGAGAGAGAGAGAGAGAGAGAGAGAGAGAGGAAGACAGTGAGAGAGAGAGAGAGAGAGAGAGAGAGAGAGAGAGAGAGAGAGAGAGAGAGAGAGAGAGAGAGAGAGAGAGAAGACAGTGAGAGAGAGATGGTGGTGGTGATTCACTGATGCTATCGGTGTGCAGGGAGATGTGTGTGACACAATCTCAAATTGGAAATCGCTGTTTCAATCTCGCCTCACTCTGTGGCTGCCTGCTCCACTGATAACAAGAGCAGCCTAATTCTATTAAAAATAGCTTGTGAGTGTAGTCGTGGCAGAGACATGGACACAGTTTGGGGAGAGAGGGAAAGAGGGAGAGAGAGACGTAGATGGAGAGAGGGAGAATCGGAGAGAAGGAGCAGGGAAGTTGCCCCTAAGACAACTACACTAACAGAGAGACTCACAGTCAGCCCACCGGTGCAACTTTCCTCTCTTTTATCTTTTCCTCCATCTACCCCATCATCCCACCTTCCCCTTTCGTCTTACCGTCAAGATCTATCTTATCCATCTGTCTCTCTATCACTCTATCCATCTGCCGGTTATCTCTCCCTACAAGTTGGGGTTCTCATTTGCACTGCACTGCTCAGATTCTATTCCGTCCACACCATATCTTTATCTCACTCTCACATCTTCTCCTCTCTGCTCTTCCTTGCTCCCTTCTTCCATTCTTCCCCCTCAAAGGCATGTGCTAGGGGTCTCCGCATGTTACATTCAGAGATCTGTGTAGGAAAGTCTGACTGGCAGTCAACTCACTTTCATCTTTTCCCAGGACCCCAAAGTGTGACAGAGAGAGAGAGAGAGAGAGAGAGAGAGAGAGAGAGAGAGAGAGAGAGAGAGAGAGAGAGAGAGAGAGAGAGAGAGAGAGACAGAGGGAGGGAGAGAGAGAGAGAGGGAAAGAGAGGGAAAGAGAGGGGGAAGGAGGGAGAGAGAGTGATGAGAGAGAGAGAGAGAGAGAGAGAGAGAGAGAGAGAGAGAGAGAGAGAGAGAGAGAGAGAGAGAGAGAGAGAGAGGTGAAGTTTTCATACCTGGTTTACCCCTTTGATAAGAGGTGACAAACAAGTCTGACTATCCTGCAGATGATTCCTAAAGTGACGGGTCATCTGATTAGATCCTCCATAACCAGTTTGATTGGAAGCATCCCACCTTTTCGTCCATCGCTAAAAATAGGAAGATGAATAACACATGACATCATACCAGCCAGACCTTTCTCTACTGTTCTGTAGGGAGTACCAGCTGTCAGAAAAGTTTGATCGAGATCAAGTAAGGTATGGACTCTGAGGAGCAGCATCTCTCAATCTCCTCAACACAGAACAGACACAATCCAGTCTAATTCTTGGTGCCTCTCAGAGAGACAAGCCCAAATGCAGAAGTGGGTTTGCCCACATACAAAAGTCAACAGTCATGAGAGTGACAGGCTAATGAATGAATCAGCCAGTCATTAGTTTCTTTCTGCTGCTGCAGAACAGGACAGGTTGGTCGTTGGTCCTCTCCTCCTCTCTGTCTACATGCAGATAGATCAAACCAGCAAGGAAATATGTCCAGCTTTGAAAAAGGACTGTGTGTGTGTATGGGTGTGTGTGGACAAGTGTGTTTGTCTTTATGTGTGTCTGTGTGTGTGTTGGGTTGGGTTGGGTGGGTGGATTGCGTGCCTGTGTGTTAGTCTGCAGCGCCATTTATCCAGCGTTGATCATTTCCTGTCATGCCAATAAAGTCAATCTGAAAATGCAAATCGGAAGAGAGGAAAAACAGTGTCCACAAAGTGAGCAGGGAGAAAGCAAGAGTAAAAGAGGGCAATAGAGATACAGAAAGAAGAGGTGGGGAAGGGAATCGGGTGGACAGTTGGGAGACAGTCATGGGTGAAAGATAAGAGATGTATGGGATTAAGGGAGAGAGATGAAGAAGACAAGATATAGAGAGAGGGGACAGTTACGTAATCTGGGATCTGGGCTTTAGACACTGTCATGGTAACGCTAAGGGTCTCTGCCCTGGATTAACAGGCCAAACTAGATGAATGGTCAACACTTAGAGGGCTAGGAAAGATGACCTGAGAGATTGATGAGAGGGACACTAGGTTGTCTAAAAATGCTCGGGCAATCTTCTTAATATCAAAATCCAACAACTTAAATTTCAGGGTTGAGTTTGTGGCCAGTTCTTCTTGGCCATTGCATATCCCTTATTTCCTCCATCCATGGTTTGACAGAAAAGAGTGATTGACATTTGTCAACTGCTCAATCTATCTGGTCATCACGTCCCCCGTCTTTCTCTCCCCGGTTGCCCCATAACAAAAACCCTCCAATCAATACAGGGTCGATCGTTCTAGTGATTTAGACTAAGCTCTCTTCAACTCTCAGTGGTCTGACATTTACGATAGCCTGGCCAGCAGTACATCTCAGTCAGGCTAAGACAGCTATTTACTCTTAAGTTCCCAACAAAAGAAAGGCATACACCAATTGTCAGGTGGTGACCCAGTCGCAGTCGGCAGCCATTTTGAGACTTAAAGCACTGTGATTGTTTTTGACTTCACAACGGAGTAAGCCCTCAGCCATCCCCTGCAAGGGATTTGGTACCAGAGAGGCTATAGAGATGTGGTGAAAGGGAGGGTAGGCGAACGTGTTTTGCAAAAGCGGAATCGTTTCTTGTAAAAACATACTTAGAGAAGTGAAAAAGAAGTAGAGAAGGAAGTGGAGATCAAATGGTTGCAGTGAAGTGTCTCTCATCACAATGAAGCTGGGGCACAGCTGATGAGACGACAAGCCGCGCAGCTGAATGTGACTTTTGGCTCGGGTTGCGGATAGTCCTATTTTCACGATACGGGTTGCCTTTATTCCTCTGACAGCGAACTGAATAGGGATCTGCGTAAAAGACCCCAAGAGATTTGCTGGCGGATTAATCCTTTCATTAGGGAAAGCGAGAAGTTAATTGCGACGACAGCTGCATCTCTCATGAGTTTACGCGATTGACGTTTTAAACAGCATCCCCTTTAACGGAAAAAGCAATTATCAATAAATGCGGGGCAATCGCGAGACGATGAATTGAGCTCAAATTAGCTTTTCTTCCTCCTCCCTCCTTCTTGCGAGTCGTGTTGGCAGCACAGTGTTTAGAGTGAGTTGTCACGCAACAAAAATAAAACACTCGACTTCAGGGATGAAAAGATGAAAATCCAGTGTACAAGATCAAAGGTGAGCAAGAACTGATGAAAATTGATCAAGTCAGTGAGAAAAGGGAATGAAACTAAACAATTGGACTGAACTGAAAGAAGGTGTGCGCGCAGGGGTGCCGTATAGGGGGGAAAGCTAGGACGATTCTAAGGGCCCCTGACTGACAGGGGCCCCAAAAAATTGAAAAACGAATAGAAATAATAAAAAAATATAAATATATATTTCCATTTTCATGGGGCCCAAAATTTCTGGCGGCGCCCCTGTGTGCGCGTGTGTGTGTGCGTGCGTGCGTGCGTGTTGGACGGCAATTGTATGTTTGCGATGCAGTAATGAAAGACAGCTATGACGTGAAGGACTTGACAGACAACAGAAGACTAAACTGAGGATAAACTTTAAACTGAGGATTCACAATAAGACCACACTATGGCTTGAGGAAAGGTTTTACCATGAGGTGGGGCGTGTTACTAAGGGAGGATTACAAGAAAAGAAGACATCAACTGTACTCATGGGAGAAAGAAGTGGGGTGACAGAGAAAAAGGAAGACAGAAAGCTATGAAGAGAAGATGGCAGATGATGGAGGATTAAAGACAGGGCTGTATGTATGAAAGGAGGAGATAGAGACAAGAGAAACAGGGAGGCTGGAGAGACTGATGAGAAGGGGTCCAACAGTGCGAACGGAGGGAAGGAGGACAGATGATGGAGGGAGTGAGGCGACGAGAGGAAGAAAAAGCAGGAGAGCCCAGCGGCGTATGAGAGACAGGGTAACAGGCACTGTTAGTGCCGATCAATTTCCTGTCCCTCAATAATAGATGTGACGAGGGTGGTGGGCTGTTATAAGACGTGCCTGACCGACCAAAATACAATCCCCACAGGGGTCCTTCACACACACACACACACACACACACACACACTACTATACACATAATCTACACACATACAGTCAATGGCACACTTTAAACCACACAGACACATTGGTGGTTCTAACGCACATACTATCTAAACACACCGTCAATAACAGTATGGAGTCAAATAACGGCATCATACATTTGGGGCATGCAGTCACTGTCATTGGCCATGGCACTGGTCACACACACACACACACTCATCAATTGTACTTTCTTCATTTCACACAAATCATAAACTGCCTTCAGATCCACTACCTTTCCTTCCCTCCTCCAGCATTTCCTCGCTCCTTTCTCCCTCCTCCCCTCTCCTCCCTCCCTCCTCCTCTCTCGTCTCTCCCTCCTCCCCTCTCCTCCCTCCCTCCTCCTCTCTCCTTTCTCACTCCTTCTCTCCCTCCCTCCCTTCTCCTCTCTCCCTCCTTCCCTCTCTTGTCTCTCCCTCCTCTCCTCTCCCTCCCTCCCTTCTCCTCTCTCCCTCCTTCCCTCTCTTGTCTCTCCCTCCTCTCCTCTCCTACCTCCCTCTCTCCCCATTCTCTCCATCTCCCTGGGACCTGTGTGTGTCATGCTGAGATTCACGCTCATCTCTGGGGGGTGGTGACAGGGCTGGTCCCGTGTCACAAGTGCTTTTAAGCAAGCAGCTGTAAATGTACCAGCGGCAGGCATGAAGTGGAAGGAGTATGGCAGTGACAGAACACGGAAGGAGCGTCCTCGCGCACACGCCCCCCCCCTCCCCCCCGTATCTGTCAGGAACACCTCCGTCTTAACCCTGATGTGTAACACACTCACACACCTCGCCTTTCATCTGCAGCTGTCCCGGTGCCACGTGAGTATGGGTGGGTAGGGGGCCGTCAGGCAGGGCGTGTGTGTGTGTGTGTGTGTCAATGTGCATGTGTGTGGAGGAGTGAAAGATGGAGAAAAAAGACTCTGTGAGTGTATACATGAGCGTGTGTTTTATGTGTTCAACCCCTAATCCGCACCAAAGTGCTCCATATTGTCATGGTCACACTTTTGTTATATTATGGAAGAGGAAATCATACCGGTGGAATTAAAGACAAATCAGGCTGCTGACCAGGCTACAGGAGAATACAATAGAAAGCCTATGACATTTGCTTGAGTTGAACATGATATGTGAACTTTGCAGCGCCACAGGGTGTTAAATGTTATCTGTAAAACGAATTCTACATACCGTGGCATTTGCTTTGTGACACTCGGAAGCCTCTATCAGGGTGTGATAGCAACACAAATGTTTAATGAAGACATAATGAATGGGGGATTGTGTTAAGTGTGACCAAGATGATTACTCTCAAGGCAGCTCAGTGGGAACAGGCTCCTTTACTGGCCACTTGGCAGGATTCAAAAACAAATCTGTATTCTAACGATTGTTACACTAATGTTTGACATAGTTTCGATCTGGCAGTGGCACAATTGAGAAACTTTATTTTGGAAAGATGCTGACGGTTCTAGCAAGCTGCAGAGATGACTGAGTCAGCAGTACCTTTTACTATTTTTCTCTCTCACACACACACACACACACAAACAAACTCACAAACACACATGACAACAAACACACATAACATGCACCACCATACACACTTGCAGAAATGTAGATCTGTTGACTGGATTGCCCTTGTCTCCATGACACATGAGTACCAGGCCCAAGACTGACAGAACTGGGAGTATGACTTAGCAGCACTTACTTCAAGGTCATGGGTATAATGGTGAATGTCTGACTCTTATATATCAGTAATACAGTACGTAGCTAAATACCCACATATGTAACTTTGTACTATATACTGTATATTAAGTTAGATAGCCTTGTTCATCTGTTTTAGTGTCTTCTAGGCTCCTTTCAAGGCTAAAGGAGGCGTACTGCTGACACTGCCGTGACATTGATGTGTCTAACATAACTGTAACCTGCTACTAAGTAAAAAGTATTGAGGCACTCATCTCCTAAACTAATTCCTCCCTGAGGTACCATTTTAGTTTGCTGTGTTAGCTAAAGCTGAGAGCAGGGGAAAGACACCTCTGGAGTGTCCCAATAAAGAACTGTTGCTTATCGTCATCTTTGTTACGTCGACTAGTCTGTAATCAAGCAGCAGGGACTGTATTCTACTGACATTTGATAGCAGAGATTATCTCTATACAAAGACACCCACATACACAGAAAAACCCAGTGACACATGCACACACACATACAAACACCAAGACACAAACACACAGTGAGACACAAAGCTGTGGACTGGATAAGGCTTCATCACCAGGAGGTCTGTGTCTCCTGGTGGGTTCCTTCATTCGAGGTGCTACCAGCTTGTTCAATTGTTATGGCATGTTTGTTCCACCATTTCAGTTCTAAAACTCCCCCCCTCCTCCCAATATCACAGAGCCCATCTCGTCCCTCTACCCTGGAACAGTGAATACGGATGAAAGCAAACTGATTTTTGTTTCTTTGAACGTTTAAGGCATTTTTTTGGTATGTTTTTCCTATTTCCGAACTGTATCATTGATTATGCATAAAATGAGACTTTCTGATTAAAGCATCACAACAACTGAGAAACACGATTCAAGAATGCTTTTTTGAAGAGACGCATTTCTTCCTAATTGAAGTGTGAGACGATGAGCTTTAATGAAAATCAAACAGAAAAAGAGAGATGATGAGATTGGACTAACACACTAACACAGACACAAATAATGTTTTCAAATGCTTTATATTGCTAACTACACTTGTCGTTTGGTTGGAGGGATAACAGCTTTGGAAAATACACACACTTAAGACACACAAGCACATGCAGATACACACCAACTCTATTATGCAGCCGATTGGCAAAAGTGTGGTAAAAGTACAGGGTATATTAAGTGAATCCAGAAATGAACACCATCGAAAAAAAGTGTATTAGCAACTCGTTGTATGTTACATAATCCTTTACAAAAGCAGTCATGTGCATCGAAGCTTGAACGGGGTTGACCTCCATAAGCCACACACATTTGTCCCCCCTCACACACACACACACCCCGCAGACACACACAAAAACATACAAATCATGCATACACTGAAGATAACTGCAGCTACACCGCATTACAATTAAAATCACCAGCTAAGCGTTCTCAGCCACAGTATTGATGAGTCATTTTGTGTTTTATCTAAGAAACAGGAGTGCCATTAAAAAGAGATCAGTCAGCCACCAGGCATGAGGAGGCTGCTTCTAATTGGCCATTCATCAAAAGGGTTCCTCAAGTAGATCCAGCCCTGCAATATCACACAGGACAACTGAACCGTTCCACATTCATTACACTGCTGATGAACTCAACATATACTCTCCATACCATAACTATTAAAGTACGGTGCATGCTAACCACACAGACACACACGCACATATTTCCTTACAAGTGAGGAAAAACTTCCTGACATAAGTGTTGACATGAACTCACATACAATCAACTGCCAGCAGGTGGTAATCAAGGTGATTCATTGCTCAACCAAGCATGAATACACATCATTTAGTATAAATCCTACTGTGGCACCAAAGTAGCAATCTCTATGATAACCTCTCCCTCTCCTCATTATCTCAAAACTAAACCTCACTATCTGTATGTGTTCAACCATCGCTGTCTCTGAAGAGGCTCTGCTAGTAAGACTGCACATTGTGTCACATGCATAAAAACCCTGGTTTCACCAGGTATTATACAGATCCATTGATGTGGTTCCTCTATGTTCCTTTACAGACAAATTCGAAAACATACTGATATGTACTGAAACAGAGAAGTGTGTCTTCTTCTTGTGTGGGATTTCTCACTTTCATCTGTTGTCCTGATTGCACTCTAACTAGACCGTTTTCGGTCACCTCCCAGAATTATGCGCGCCAGTCAGGCTAATTTTTCCCACGCGAGCGACTACATCCGCTGACAATTCATCCATCTCTGAGACTCTCATTTTCTGGTTGGAGTGTTTTCCTGCTGCATCCCATGCCTCAGGATCAGCCAGGGTTACTGTTAAACAGCTGCCCCCGGCCACAGGGCCGACGAGCACTGTTACTAATGGTTACTCTTTAAAGGGTTAAAACAGCCGTGAAAATGCATACTCAAACACACACACACACACACACAAACGGACAGATGCATTCACACAGACATGCAACCACACACACACACACACACACTTATCTGCTGTCTTCTCCAGGCGCTTGGCTGATGAGGGAAAAATCTTCAAAGTAGCAATGCGAAGACGGCTTGGTGTTTGATGTGTGGATAATGATTTAGGTAAGGCAATGCTGGGAGACGTTTCCATAACCAATGTCAATTGGTTTGGAACCCTCATTTACGAGATAGGGGTATGGGGAATAGAACGTGAACTTCTTAGAAACCTAAAGGTGTGTATTTGTGTGGTCGGAGCCAGACAGATCACAGGGTCCTTAGGTCCGATCTCTGGAGCTGGGTTTTTGAGGAGAGCTCTTCATGGAAAGGGAACCCATAACCTTCTGGTCTGTGGTCTGAGAGAGTTGAGGCGCTGTGCACCGCTGAGTGGCTATCACTTCATCATTGTCATACAGTAATTCAGTGTGTAATACCCGTCTAAGTCCCCGCGAAGCAGAGGAACAGACACTGTGTCTGACTGGAGTGTGTTAAGCCCACTCAATGTCCTGTAGGACAGGCCAATTTAACACAGGAATAAGCCAATTATCTTTGTGGAGTAGGCAAATTTACAATAGGATTTGCCCAATTCCTACTGGATGCTGGAAGTCAGGGGTTAGGGCTTACCAACCTGGGTCGCTCTCTCACATGACCACACACACTGCCGGTGAATCGACACACACAAAGGCAGATACGCACATCAGCACATCTACACGTACTGTCGCCAAACACAATTAAACAGCCACACAAACACGCCCACAGACACATCCACACCGAAGGCAAAGGCACTCTTTTATTTCCGTCTCTCCTTCTTTACTATACTGTCACCAGCTGAGACAGTAATATACCCTCTCTTTAATCATAGCAGTGGGCCGACCGAAGGTACAGTACTATCATGTCAATCTACGACCACCAGGCCGGGTACCCAATTCCCACCGTCTGCATGTCCACCACACACCAGCTCACCCCCTCCTCCCCACTCTGTCACAAAAGAGGTTTTCGCGTGCCGGGAGCCAGCCTCCTCTCACACGGTGCGGCGCAGGGAAGACAACAGCGGCGGTCGTCGTCCCCTCCAGCAATCAGACCGTGACAGGCTCCAGCAGCATCCATTCCACTGGCTCTCACAGCAGAACATACATTCTCCCTCCACAGCTATTTCTCTAAATGGGCACCCTCTAGGCTGTGTGTGTGTGTGTGTGTGTGTGTCACAACACTCTGAGAGAGAGACAGAAGGTGTTACACTGTGTGTCTTCCAGAATACCCTCTGTGGAAGGACACAGAGCAGGGCGTGCGTCTTGGGGATTCACCTCTGTGCAGGGTTACAGGGACCTGTCTTTCGCAGTCGTTAGAAGTCTTTCATAGGATCTTGCGACATACTGGATTTTACAGATACATGTTGGATGTTTCAGGTACATGCCGTTGCAATTGATTGTATTGATTGTTCCTCCTTTTAAAATGGACCTTTCTTATGATCTGAACATGTCTTTCTCAGCCCATTTTCTCAAAACCAAACAATCCAAATACCCTAAATGCAATCTGCCTGCAGTCTAAGGACCCCATTTCCAAACCTTTCTCACCCTCCATTCGAAAATGGATATGTACTCTAAAGATTTTACCATCTCTTGAGCACTTAGCTCTGTAGCTCCAGACCCAGGGTCTAAAGCTTTCGAACCACTCCTCCATAGGATGGCACACCAGGGAGGTGGCTTGCTAAAGAACTTGATTATCTTTTCTCCTTGAAAATTGGGACGATAAGAGATTGGGTATCCCGGGCAATGTAAGATCCAAAAGGCCCCATTTTCCTTTTGCACAATCAGAAAGGGAGCACGGCGGATTAGATCGTCTCTGTCAGAACTGTCCCTGAGGGATGACTCTCATCCTCCTCACTCACTGCTCTATCTTCTAGTGCCTCCGAAACACTGTGGTGACTGAATGGTAAGTTAATGAGTGGAGCGCTCAGACACTTTGCCCAATAGGAAAACCCCATGGGTGGTCCACAAGGGTTTCTTCAATACTCATTAGTTTGGAATCAAAAGGGAATACTAGAAATGGATGGTAACTGTGTTAAGTGGGCGTCCCTGTGGACTTTGTGGTATGTCTTTACCAGTAGGCTTTTCTTAAAGACGAGGCAGAGGGCCGGATACGCCTTAACCTGTCTTTCAAAACCAGCCGGAAGACAAGCTTCCAGGGAAAACATCACCTCTCCATCTCCATCACTCCAGATAAGGGGGCTGTACAGCTGTTCTATGAAAGCCTGTGGAATTACAACATGGGATATTTTAAACCGCCCCTCTGTGAGTCAGAAAACAGGACGTTGTCTTTCTCTCTCCCTCTTCCTCCTTCTCTCACTCGGGTCCCCTTTTTCATGTCCTTGGCCCACTGTCACACTCAGCGTCCCTCCATTTGTCTCCTGCATCCTCTCCTCGCTCAGCCCTTTCTGTTATAATAAACAGTAATGTCCAGTAATGGTAATCGGCGAGTCCTCCTTGTCACAACACAAGCACCTCTCTTTTAGCACAGTCGTGCTTTCAGCCTTTTTATATGGCAGACATAAGTCAAAGAGTCAATGTGTCCTGTCTGTCTCCACCCCCACCCAGCACACTCACCACTAACTCACACTTGACACACTACCTCTCTCTTAAAGGAAACACACACACTACATACAGGCAGACACACTACACACCATACACACAGGCACACACAATCATGATCATGCTGGTTTCCTTAGGTTTCTTTCTCTCTGCACCAAGAGCTCTCTGTGTAAACAATTACAAACCAAATGCTGATACACAGATTGCTGTCCTCTGATCTAACAAAACTGGAAGAGAGTGCATTCAATCTCCTCTGTCCTACTTTGAAAGAAGCTTTCGATGCCAGGGTTATTCATGAAGAAAATTGCTGAAGAATCTAATACTCTTAAATGCATACAAAAATACAGGTACACAGAAGCATGAACAAGCACATAGGCCAATATATGTGCCTCCAAATAAGTATTTATAATACAAAACCGTCTACATTTCAATTATATGTTAATCTACTGTACATTCTGCATTCCTATTGAATGACAATTATAATGTGCTTCTGTTTCAACGTGCATAAACATGTTGAGGTACCATTGAGGCTTTTACTGTGGACTGGCCAGGGACTCACTACAATGCAAACATAAAAGGATAGAAGTGTGTTTGTGTTTCTAGTTTGATGTAGGCTACATCCAGTGGGCTTGAAACACAACACCAATGAGAGGGATAACAGTTGGCAAGCTTTTCTCACATCCCAAACAAAAAGCTAATTCAATCCCCTTCCCTGTTCAGTCCATACACAGAATAGCCAAATATATAAAGCTCAACAGTTTAACACGTAGACAAAGTAGTCTGCTGTTGGGTAGTGGTTTCACCAAATACATGCAAAGGTAGAGAGCATACATCCACATTGCATTGATTTAACTTGCAATATTACCATACCGGGAAGACACGGGCTGTGAACACCCGCGAGCCAATCCTTGTCATAGCACGCTCGCAAGGACACCCTTCCATATCAAGCCAAACACTTGTTATCACCGACTTCCCCCCCATAACAAATGGATGCAATTAAGCGTGGCTTATGAAGCGATACTGAGCCGATCACGTTCATTAGGGACGCACTGATCCAAACAGAAATTGCGAATGCGGCAGGTAAAATATTTGCTTCACACACCCCGGGGTGTCGAGACTCGTGTCTGTCGCTATCCCATGGATATTTTAACGGAGACAGACAGAGGTGTGCGCCCTATCTGGTCTGACTTGCCTCAGTCGCGTGGAATTTGCACCGCTGTCCATCTCTCCCAAGTGACCGTGAGCTCGAAGAATGATGTACGCGCTCTTCGTTTACTTAGGCTAACTGTCATTCCAATGTTGGTAAAGTAACCCACGATGTACTTATTGATTTGGGAAAACTCAATATTCATATTACATCATTACATATGTTATGTTTACTTCCAACCACATTACAGGTGCCTGCTAATTTGATAAATAGCTTACATTTTGCGATATTTTTGGACACAGCGATGTTCGAGGTGAACAATTCGGGCATACCAAGTCTACCACCATAAAAACAAAAAGCTTTGACATTGTAAGTAGACATTTGCAACTGAACCGATATTTTGGACAATTAAAATACTTTTGACGAAGTAGCTTTACAAAATATTTCAAATAATTATTGGAATTGTGGCATACACAATGGTCTACGATCAGAAACCATCATCTTAATTATTTCTGCAAATCAATGAATGACTATCATATGCATTTACTTACAATATTTTCGAACAAATCTGAATGTGATATCATTAAATTGTTATTGGCTATGACAAATAAATATGCATTCAAAGCATGTGCAGGACAAATTGGTTTAATCTTCACACGCTATAGACTAATATCCCGTCACTAGTAATGTTCGCTTGCGCCCTGGCTGCCTATATTCGATATATTTTGAAAACTAAGGATAATTTACCTTTGGAGAATAATCTGTTATGAATGTCTGAAGTTTCTTGCTCCTCGTTGAATCTGTCTGTCTCTGGTGAGTAGAACCGAGTCAAATGTGAGCAGGGCAAATGCTGTTATCGCTTCCCAGTCTTTCGCTCACACTCCCCCCCCACCCTCCCTCTCTCTGCCTCTGCCTCTGGCTCTCTCTCTCTCTGTCTCTCTCTCTCTCTCTCTCTCTCTCTCTCTCTCTCTCTCTCTCTCTCTCTCTCTCTCTCTCTCTCTCGCTCTCTCTCTTCCCCCAGTAATAATACCAACCAACGTCTTAAAGTCTCTCATCACGTACTACCTCTCACTCTCCCATCTTCTGCCTGTCCCCCTTTTTAGTCCACCAACAGATCTTCTTTGTCTTCGAGGTCATCGTGATCATGTCAATAATACCTCGTCCTTTTCGTTATCGTCACCATCATCATCAATAATATAAACATCCGAAGATATACAAAATGGTAGTGTGGACTCTTGTTCTTCTGTTGTCATCTGCAATATTTCACTCGTAGATTTGGGGGAAGCAGCTCTGGTTAAGCGACAGATAATGTGGCGATGAGGCGAGTAAAAGACACCTCTCCTCCTTCTCCATTCTATAAACACAGTCAAAGGGCCAGACAGATGACAGAGCATGAAAGGGCTGATTTATCCACTGGAGAGAGTGTTTGTGTGTCTGTATGGGAGGGGGAGGGAGGAGGGGTTGTCATGTGCACATGCCGGCTCTGCTCTCTTAATGGACTAGTATGTGGTCGGTGCTTCCTTTTGAATGTTTGTGTACCTGTGTGTGTGTGTGTGTGTGTGGGTGTGTGTTTGTGTTGTGCAGCTCATGTGTTCCTCGGGCCTTGACAGGTATAGCATGGCTTTGAAGGTTGTCCCCCTCGTCTTCCTTCCCACTCCTGACACAAGATAGTTCTAAGGACCAATGAGCTGTCACCGTATACACACAAACGCGCACACACACACACCTGAAAGTGATTTACCCACTGGTTTCTCAATCCTTTCAGGCAAGTTTGTGTGAGTAAGTGTATTAGCTGTACGTGCCGTGAAGGGTTTTCGCCTGTTGACGTGTGTTTCGAAGGACAGTGTCCGGTGTGGGTGTGGCTTGTCTGCGTATATATATATACTTTCCAGCAGACAGACAGAAAGTGTAGAGAAACAGCATGCACACACAGACAGGCATGGGCAGGTAATACACGGTTACATAGACAGACAGCTGGACAGACGGATGCCCCCTCCCCGTGGAGGACCCCCCCCCCCCCACCACCCCCCCGCCCCGTCTGCTTCTGGCTGTCAGGGTGGAACACGGCGGGGCGGGGGAGGTGGAGGTGGGGGGGGGGTTCTGTTTGCTCCCTGAGGCCCCTCTGCCTTCATCTCCTCGTGACATTTACCATTTGAAGTCTTGTCCTGGCCTCCCCCCTTCCCCAATATCATATCGCAGACAGGATCACAAACACTGGAATGAAATCAGACTTGGGGTGTGTATGTTTCTGTGTGTATTTGTCTGTGGGTTGGCAGTTGTGTCTAAGTGTGTGGGCACACATCGAGTGTACGGAGTCATTGTCCCGTGTTGTGTGCTAAAGGTAATTGTGTGTGAGGGTATGTGTGTGTTTGTAGTTGTGTGAACATACATGCGTGTGTGCATGTAGAGAGTGGAGAGAAAGTAGGCCTAGTTGACAATGCTGTAATCAAGGGAATAGTGTGTGTGTGTGTTTGTCTGTCTCTATGTATATGTTTTCATAGGTTTGATGCAGAGAAGATGGGGAAATGTGACAGGTGCATTTGTCTTTCTGAATTTAAAAATTCATAGACAGGTTTTCATGTTGTGCTTGGCATTCGGCATCTCAGTGACAGTTATAGTACAGTCATAGCCTCCTCTCTCCTTACTCATCTGCCCCGGCCTCCTGTTCTTCACAGTCAGTATTAGAATTAAGTGCAGTTATGGCGAGAAGGAGGAGGAAGGTGGGCGTGAAAGCTGCTTGCTTTAGCTGCATCCAAACACCCCCAATCAAACAACACCATTGGTAGAGACACTTCCAAATAAATCAAATCAAATCAAATTTATTTGTATAGCCCTTTTTACACGCAAGCATGTCACAGAGGGCTTCACATACGCCCATAGAACTGCCCCTCAACCAACCTAAACCCTCAAGGAGGGTTCACCCTCAAATACTGAAGGTGTGCTTGGTCTGGCTCCACATTAGACCACATGGAAAAAGCACTTCATGCACAAACAAGCATGAAAACAGGGGCTTTCTTAACAGTGGGATGGTTAGTTAATTAGACAAGTTCCTCATCCATATCAATTAAATAACATTTGACCAGACATATTTTGTATTTATTTGTAAATCTAAAAGTGCCCACTTCTTAGTCTGATACTGAACAGTCAAGCCCCATACCACAATAGACATAGGCACAATGATCACACACAGACACATGAAGGGTTTGCATGAATCTGATGGAAAATAGGAAAGGTTCTTTTGGGGATACTATTATTATTATTCTATAATTGACTGAATTAATGAATGACTATCGCTGTCCAATAACACCAATAAGAGTTATCTAGATACCAGTGTGCATTGGTACATTTTGTATTTTTATTAGCACTCATACGAGTCAAGCTATATCGTATTTAATAACCTATTCTCTTTCAACCCAAAGCTTGCATCTTTATTTTGTTTTTTTTGGACCACTTACCACCAACCAAGCATTTGATTTACCAGGTTTTATCTCACTAGCCTAGCACCAGGTCCTATGGGACTCTCAATAGAGAGCAGGACATTTTTAGACCACTCCCCAAGGTAAACCCCCTGGGCTGTACTGGCCCTGAGGAACTTAACCACTACGGAAATACTTAGACAACAAAGGATATATACTGTATATATGTGTGGGGCAGGAAGCCTTATGTCTTACACAAATATGGAAAAGTGTACTGCTAAAAAAATCCTCACAATGTAGGTCAGTAAGGACAATGATACAGAGAGATGGTCTGTTAAGAGCAACAACAGCTAATTTTGAGACTTCTCTACACCATAACAACAGTCGTAATTATAGCACAATCGCAGAGAAAATAGCAACGCATGTACAAATTATATGGTGGCTTTAGTTGTCAATATTCTGTCCACAACACAGACATTTTGATCTCTAGTATTAAAAAAACAGTTTACATGGCCATGAGAATGAATACCTGTCAATACTAGAGTGATAGTATCATTCGTAAGTACCCCATGAGCTCAGAGTGGGGTGAATTAGATTCATTTTAATTCACCCGTTTTACACAAATGCACAGCGTTAATGCTTTTCTGCCAAATGCTGCCTACAGATCTACATTCTACAGATCTACATTCTACAGACCTACATTCTACAGATCTACATTCTACAGATCTACATTCTACAGATCTACATTCTACAGATCTACATTTTAAGATTGGGTTCTAGGCTCATGCCATCGCAAATGAAGTGTTATCTATTTCCCTGACATCTGGTCCTTTAGCAAGATCATTGCTTTGATCTTTTTTCAGTTTGACTAGTCTTCAGCTCTATTACCGTACCTTGCCTTTCTCTCTCTTTCTCTGTCTGTCTGTCTCTCTCTCTGTGCATGTCTTTCTCACCACAGTTCCTGTTTTTTGGACTGTCTCTCTCTCTCTTGCTCGCCCAGTCCTATCACTATGTATTGTTTTCTTGCTGTTTGCTTTTCTCTATCTGACGTTCTATTCTCTTTCTTCCTTTCCCCCCTCTCTCTCTGTGTCCAAGTAAATCAACTGTGTTAGTCTGCAGCAGACCACATCTTAGCCCTAGGCCAAGTCTGAGTTCTGTGCAGAATATGTCTGCATCTACCCCTGTGCATTATGTGCGCCTGTTTCAGTGTATGTATTGTTGGTAAGTGTGTGTTTGTGTTGAGCACCGACTCTACTGTGTCATTATTAATGTGTGTGTAAGTTAGTGCATTCAGCGTTACAAAACAGAAACTCGACTGCACACACACCTGTGCCTCCTGTGATGATGCAAACACAACCGCACACGTTTGCACTGACATGCTCCCACTTACACACGGACGACGCTCGGTCTTATCTTCGTCTTTCCAGTCCACCCTCCCTCTTCTTTTCATCTCCCTCACTTTTCCTCCATCCACCAGATGGCTGACCCATCTGCTTTCTCTCTCTCCCTCCTCTCCTCTCTCCGGCTCCTTCTCTCTTTTCCCACAACTCCGTGTTTTGTGTGGTTCACATCCAAGTTCTCCTGTACACAAGATTCTCCAGTGTGGCAGCGCTTCAATTGAGCTTATTAGCAATCTTTACTTTAACATGGCTTATCTCTGACCAGTGTGTGAGCATGTGTGTGCTGTCTGTGTTCAGTGATCGCCCTTAACTCCAATCCTCTCCTTCTTCATCCAGGAGCAGAGGTACTGTCCTGGAATCTCAGTCCTCTAGTCCTGGATGCGTCTCTGAGTCAACATGACCTTCCTCTGACAGATAGATAATACTGGCAGAGGTTCCTAACTGACAGGTGAACTCACACTCACACACATACACAGGAGAACACTTACACACATACACAGGAGAACACTTACACACACACACAGGAGAACACTTACACACACACACACATAATAATTGACACACTCTTTCTCTCCCTTTCTCTCGCTCACTCTGATGCACATAAGTGCAGACACACAGACAGTGGCAGACGTTGATCCAAACAGACACAAGCAAACTGCCAGTAAAACAGATGCACTCCCCAAAATACAAAAACACACACACAAAGCCATAAAATACACATTCTAAATGACTACATTTCTTTAAAAATTCATACACTAACCCCCCCCCCCCCCTCAGACACAAACACACACACACACATATTAGATAAGGGAAATCTCCAGAGTTACAGTGAAAAAAAACAAGGAAGGGATTGATATGCAATGTGTTCAGAGAGAATCACCAAGACAAGATGTTGCAAAATAGAAAGCTCTGACAGACGTCTTTCTCTGATGTTCCCGTTGAAATATTGAATAAAGGAGAGTATGTATATATATATATAGAAAAAAAAGAAAGCATCCAATCTATTGTGTACGTGTTTGTTTGTGTGTGTGAGTGTGTGTCCCAGCTGCTATCGGGGACACACCTGGCTTCAGCAACATGGGCCACAAGACCTCAGGTGTGGCTGGAGGAGACCTATTTGTGGCAGAGGAGGGATGGAGGGTGTGTGGTAGAGGAAGCGTAGGGGTCAAGGTGGGCATAGGGCCAGCTGCAGTTGTGGAGGGGGGGGGGGGAATACATCCCAAACCCATGCCTTACTAACCACATAAGAGATGAGTCTCATAAAAGAGATTTAAAAAGTAAAGCAGTGTCTGGTCCTCCGTTAGACTGATACATACACACACAGTCATGCGTGTACACACAGACGCAGCACCTTGCCCGCGTTGCTCCGGGCTAGCTGAATGTAGCACGTGTCTCTGAGCAGAGGGAGCAGAGGAGAAGGCCGGCAGACCTCCTGCCCTTTCCTCTCATCTGCTGCTTTAACCCTTCAATAAACCTGCTCAGCATTTAACCCCCCTGTCTGGGCCTCCTCGCGCAGCAGCATCAGAGGGCCCTCTGGTGGGATCCCTCTGGTGAGATCAGCTCAGCCAATTAACGAGATGAAAGCCAAGACGAGATCAGCACAGATCACAGGCAGAACAGGAATTACAAGGCTCAGGTGAAAAACAAACAAGATTAATCCTTCAAATCGAGTAGTGTGTGTGCGCGTGAAAACAAGTATTGAAGTGTTTGTGTCAAAGAACAACTGAGTAGTGTGTGTTTGTTTGGCAAGATGAGGGATGTGAAAGGCAACATTTGTGTTTGTGTAAAAAGAGAATGCTCGTCTTTAGAGAACAATTGAGTAATGTGTGTTTGTTTGGAGGTGGGAGTGAATCTAAAAAGGAAACATGAGCATGCGACGAGGTGTGTGCGAGTGTGCTCATGCATGCGTTTGAGAATGTACAAGGCTTAAACAGAATGAGAGTGTTAATCGGCGTGTGTGTGGGGATGAGAGGTTGAGCGTTTAGGGTGAGGAGGGCTATATGGCGTTGGGTTATGGAACTGTTGTGTGGTGAACAGATGAAAGGAATAAACGAGACAAACAGAACAGGCGGAGACGCGCTGCTCAGAGGTGAGAAAAACACTTTAATGTTTCATGTTGGGGGACGGCGGAGGTAAGGTGGATCCTGCAGAAACACAAACGCAGCTTTACAGGGCTGTGTTGCAGAACAACTGTAAATATCAGGAACTTGGGACAACATTAAACCTGGCATAGAAAGCAATAAGGGCCAGCAGAGCAGAACCGCTGGAACGGGCAGCCACAGTAACGAGCAGTAGAGAGGATTACAGGTGAGGCTTGTCAAGGACTGGCTTTAATCCCTCTGAGAGAGAATATAGTTTTGAGTTGGCAAAAGATTCAAGATACAACTTAACACAGACCTAAAATTAATAATTTGTGAATGTGATTTAAATTTGATGTTGTTTTGTGATAGGTAGATATTGCGTGTATAACCGACAACCAAGCTACAGGCCTCATCACATAACCTAGTGGTGATGTGCCCAATAAACAGACCAGGACAGTTGTTAGTTGGTTAGCACTAAGAGACAGTGTTCAGGCTATGGTCCACAGGGGAGAGAACTGTGAAAAGAGGCAGGATGCAGCCACTGTGCCCTTCACAAGAGCACAGGCAGAGAGACTGCATGAGCAGACTGCTGAAGAAGGCCTAAGAGAGGCGCTGGGGAGAAAGCACCAGTGAACTGAATCATCACCACCATCATCATAATGAGAGGAGATCTGTCCTGAGCAAGAGGAGAGACAGCGGGAGGGGGGAGAGAGAGAACAGTTCAGGAAGGGGGAGAGGTGGTGGAGAATTGGAGTTAGAGCGTAATAGTGTGTGAGAGCAGAAGGGAAAAGAACCGGAGAGAGATATAGGGGAGGGGGGTGGATGAGGGTGGACTAGAGATAAATACGGTCTGTGACATAAATGGAGACCGAGTCAATGGGAGACAGCAGATAGGATAAATATTCATTTATTAAAGCAGCCTTGTTGACAAGGACATTAGACTGAGGACAACACTGAAGTGGCCAACTGGCTGTCTGAGGCTGACACTCTGTCAGGTGGAAACAAAGCCACTATCGGTCCAAGGAAAGTCCAAAAGAGAGAAAATGGTCAAAGAAAAGAGCAGACAGCATTAACTGCCATGTCTGTTTATTTTTATTTGAATATTAAATTGGTATTTTTGTTCATTTCTGTAAATTGATTTTGTGTCATCGAAAAACGATCCATATGTGCAGCCCTGGTCTCCCTACCAATTTATCATGGTGGACAATTACACTGTCATCTCCATAACTTTTTCAATTGAAAACCAAGACAAGTCTAATTCTATAACACTCCACTCACTGTTATTACCATAAAAGTCCGACTCAGTTATTATCATTTCGTTGCTCGCCACAATCAAAATGGCTTGTCCTTCCCCACACTTGATTTAAGGAAGCCACCTATACCTCTATCTCAATTCTGCTGAGCCAACGGTTTCACAGGTCCACTGCCCATGGAGGTGCAGATCGTTGTGCACTATGTCCCGCACACATCCCATCGGCTCTGGGAACATCTGTCAATCACGTCCCAGCCAACCCCAGTCACTGTCCGTCAGCTCTGTCACGTCCGGCCCACCGCCACCTTGGGCGTCATCTGTCAAACGGCCACATCCTCCTCCCCTGGCCTCGGTGCTTCCCCTCTCATTACCCTCATGTCCTCCAGCCCGGCTGAATTACAATTGCAGAGTCAGAGGAGAGAAGAGCCAGGAGGCCGAGGGGGCTGGGCCTGAGTAACGAGCTCCTGGGTGTTTAATGAATGCCTCTCTTTCCTCCACCCCACTGTTAAGGAGGAGTGAGGGGGGGGGGGGCATTGATCGGGCTGGAGGGAGGTGGGCGACAGGCTGAGGTTGCCCCCTGGGTAAGATTAAAGGGAAATCTAGGAGAGAGATTGAGAGAGAGAGACTGAGAGAGCGAGAGCAAGAGAGAGAGAGAGAGAGAGAGAGAGACTGAGAGAGCGAGAGCGAGAGAGAGAGACTGAGAGAGCGAGAGAGCGAGAGAGAGAGAGAGAGAGAGAGAGAGAGAGAGAGAGAGAGAGAGAGAGGGGACTTCACGCCTGAAAGAATCTGGCCCATGTTGGGATGGGCCTTCTCGTTCAAGAGACACCTGACAGTGTCAAAAAGCTTGCAGTCCTCAGAGACACTTAAACCCTCAAAAACTCCACACTTTGCCATAGCCTCTCCCATTAAATACTTGCAGACAGCTACGTCCACTGGTAGAAAATCAAAATGAGTACCTTGAAACTTGTGGCATACAACATAATTTATCCTTAGTTACTCAATACTCAGTGCCCACTGCCTCTTACTGCCAATCCAGACCTAAAAGTCCTCAAGTCTTCATTCTGACAAATATTTGGTAATATATACAATACCAAGTGCTTAATCAAAATGATCATATTACTACTAAAAGGCCTACCACAAACAACCATGCGACCCCCTTGAAAAAGTCCTTCTGGCCTGGTCAGCACGTATTAAAGGACAAGCAGTTATTAAAAACCCCACGGCCTCATGGGAGTGAGTGGAGTGACCGCGGCGGAGCCCATCGTTATAACAGCCACCATTGTCTTCAGCGGCTGCCTTGTCTTGAACTGACCCTGCTTCTCTTTGCCTGGGAGGCCAGACCTCGTGTGGCTGACGATAAAACAAACAGACAGGGCAACATTTATACAGTCAGGTGTCATGACAAGGGGTAAACAGCTTACTGCCTACGGGCTCCCAAGAGACAGAATGGGCTAATAGTGGAGCCATCATCATCACCAGCGTCATCACTGTAAACCATCACTTTCTCGACACAGCAGCAATATCAGGCAACAGCTCTAAAAACCACCTCGAAATGGACAGTCTCAGCTAGAAACACTCCAGGGCTGCGATGTTTTCTCAGCGAAGCTTTATTAATTCATCACTGAACTAATGACATCAATTGCCATGGCAAAAAAACAAGAATATGGTCTAAGCGGTGCGAAGAGGGATGAAAAACGCCTTCCACAGAGGCAAAGGCACGACAAGCTCAAGTGCAAACGTGGAGGCGATGCATAGTAAGCCCAAACGCAATTATCTTCGTTTGCTCCAGTTTCGCTGTGTGTCTGAAGAGCTGGCGTGCGATTAAGGAGCCTTCGGGGTGGACCTGCGACAGCACGCGGGGAGTCATTACCTCAGCCAAATAGACGACTCATTGTTTTTAGATCCGGCAACAGCAATAGAAAACAAATCTTCCTTTGGTATAATCAATCAGTGTATACATAGGCTCCACTTCGCACACAGGCATAAACATAGTCTATTGTGTCAACCTGAAATGTGCACCTTCAGAATCATGTGTAAATATCGCACAGGTTGTGTTAATCTAGAAGGCTAGCCAGCACTCCACCCCCTCCACCCTAAAGACCCACTAATCATATCTAAACCACATATGACCACCTGACAGATGGCATAACGTGGGCACAGAGGTTATTTTCTGACGGTGTGAAAATCATCGCACTGGCACTTTCCAAGTCGCCAGCTGGTCTTTTTCAAAACGCTCCCTCTCATTTGGTTTAAAAACAATGTTATTTTTCTCAATTTGTCATGCATCCCTTGTGTCTCCATTCGAGTATAGGTTCTTCTGCATTGTGTGGCGCGTGAACAAGACTGGTAATTAAGGTGAACCCTTCAAAGTGACAGCCTCCCATTGCCAATGTAGTATACCTTAGGTGGCCCACCTCTGCACTTGAGAGCAACAGTGTAATAAAGCTGTTGTTCATATTCAGTTAATATCCACCCTACAAAAAAACAAGGTCTTAATTCCAGATTTTGTCCAGAGGAAATCATCTATTCCATCAGCCACACACAACCAAGTTTAATGGCACTTGGGATATTGCATTCAAATATGCAGTCATCTAACAAACTTCAGGGTTTGTCGCAAAGGAATATATTCCACCTTTCATTCATCTTAAATAGATCAGTCAACTCTTAACACCACTTTGGTTCAACATTGCCGTTTTCTAAGCTCTGATGTCCACCATAGCAGTAAGGCAGCTTAAAAATCGTATGCACTGTTTTAAGATCTTGTGATGCTTTAGTCTGCATTAGTTCCTCGATAATTGTGCTAACCAAACCTCTTCATTTATTCAGGGCAAATCCCTGGAAAGACTAGGTAGTTTACATTAATTGAAATCCCATTTATTTTCCATCAGCTAACTAGCCACCTGTGAAACCAGTTTTGAAACCATGCCTTAAAGGTGCAGGGCTACAATGCCTAGCTATGGCTTTTATTCGTGTTTATTCTCTTCCATAAAACCACTGGAGAGGCACATAACCAACGCGCATCATTACATTGTAAAACACAATGACAAGGTTGCACACAGCATTGGTACAGAGAAGCTAAGTGTGGCGGAGTGGAATTAAAAAAATAAATTTCCCGTCTAATTACAGGAAAGGAAATTGCGCAATGAAAACGGAGGTGGGGACATTATCAGTGGGGTAAAAACACATTGTTTCAACCCAGGAAGCACAATTACTGGTGTTTGTACTATGCAATTAAAAGCTGCCATTCAGACAATGGGACCCTTCCCCAATAAACACTAAAGACAAGCAAACTGACGCAGAGCAACTACTCCAGGATCCAAACAGATGTAGGAGCAGATGACAAAATGTAAACATCACCATGGTAGCAAAACAATATCAACGGATGAGGAGGAGAAAACCATCAACCCAGTGCAGCTCTGTGGGCTGTGGGACCTAAACATCACTTTACATAACATGCACACCAAATAAACAGCTCACTGCAGGGGGGGAAACCGAACCCGTGTGAAAAGAATGACACACACACATCAAAGTTGAAAAAATCCCAGGGTTTATTGAGGGAAAAAAAGCTTTTACTCAGTTGTGGTTAACATGTGAAACCTATATGTGACAGTCAAGACTACTCCTACACTGAAAGAGGCATGTCTGACTCATCGCCCAGCCCTTCTCTGCTCAGCACAATTGCGCCCCCTCACACTGAACACACTGTGTGGGGGAACTGCAGCCTCCTAATGGGAAGAAACGGAACATCGTCCAGCAAGAAACAGATCTGATGAGTAAACTAGTAACAGTTGGGTAATGTGTGTGCTTATGAAATGAATCCTGAAAGAAGAACAAAAGAGGGAGAGAAACAACGGAACACTCCGACTGACATCAACCTCACTTCGACAAATTCAGAGAAATCCTTAAACAGAACGCAAGAGCCGCTTCCGCGCCCCCCTTTTCCCTCCGTGGTTCTGCGTCTCTACGCCGGAGCCTTGTACTGGTGGTGCAGCATGAGCACGTCCTCCTGAGACACCCTGTCCCAGCCCTTGCTGTGGACGTGGTACAGGTTGACCTGGCCCCCGCTGTAGGCGTCGCGGTAGGTGGCCTGGTAGATGGCGCGGCGTCCTAGCTCGCACGCCTGCTCCACCGTCAGGTCCTGCCGGAGGCCGCTGTCCACCACGCCGTAGGCGTACATGGACCCCGAGCCCACGGCAAACAGGTCGCCGCACACGCGGTTCCCCTCCGAGTCCACGTAGTACAGTCCTGGAGACACAGAGGGGGCGACAGGGGGGGGGCGGTCAATACCAAGTGACAAAAGGGGTGAGGGGGTATACAAAAGGAAGCGTCGAAAGGAAGTTTTTGTGTGTGTTGTGTAACTGTGTGTGTCACACACATACACACACGCTCTTCCCTCAAGGATTATGAGTTGTACTCCTCCAAGTAAAACAAGCCCAACAGAACCTGCTGACAAAGCGGCCCAAAGACACTGTCCACCGCAGGGCAAGGCCGGAGGGCGTATTGATCCATCCAACACAAAATTAATTATCGACCAGCACCTGAGCCAAGCAGGTGACCCCCCCCCCCGTAAGACAGATTGGGGGGGGGGGGGGGGGGAAGAGAGCTGTCCACTTATACATGTACACACACACACACACACACACACACAAGTAGGTTTTCAAACTTCGCTCAGATTAAACTAAACCCAAGAATATACTCAGACAGCATGCCAGCAAGACACACGAGCACACACACACACACACTCGAGGCAGGCTTGCGCATTTGCTCGTGAGACAGTTTGTTTCACAACATGACACTGGAAGGGGCTTGATCATAGTGACGCAGTGTGACTAGCCCCAGCCTGTGTTCTTATGGAGCCAACATGCAGATGGTGAAAAAGGCTGTGAAAAGGCCCGCTTCTCCGACACCCGTCACAACGAGAACCTGTGAGAATGACACGTGTCTGCCCACGCACCGCGGGCCCCCCTCGCACGCACGGCGCAGAGGCCCGCGAACGCACAGGTGCCGCGGCGCCTTAATAAGACGCCGACGCACGCACGCAGGTGTAGCAACACAAAGCGGGGCCCTAACATCTCACATCCCTCACAGAGAAGCCCTTCAAAAGATCCTTAGATGGTAGATAACAGAACCATTCTCTGGAGGGTTGGGACAGTCTATTAGAGGGATACTTTCTTTCTAGAGAGCAGGGGGGGGAATTTAGATTTGCTTTCAACCGGCAAATTGCACCTTCCGTATGAGTCGTTAGCTCCCCGTGATAATCGCACAGCCCGTGCCTGTAGAGGGCTAATTTGCCCATTTTGGATCCGCCTGTGTCTCTGAAGGCTGAGGAGGACTGGTTAAAAATGTACTAGGGGAGTGCTTTCTAAAGGCAGCCGCTCATGATAAGAGGCAGGAGGAGGAGGAGGACTCTTCAGGGACACCAACGCCACACCTGGAGTCTTTGTAAATCAGAATGCGGCAGCGTCAGAGGACTGTGTGAGCGTGCGTCACAAATAGCGAGACACATTGAAAAAAAAATATATATGAAAAAAGGAGCAGAGAGGGTGACGCTAACTGGGAGCGGACAAACAAGGGCTCCGATTCACGAGGCCTCCCACAAAACGGGGGGGGGGGGGGGGGGGTGGTGGTGAGACTTGCTCTCTCGCCCTTCCCCATCCTCTCTTCCACTCCATCAGCCAGGTGACAGGCGGTTTAGGGTTGGCCTCTTCTCCCCCCCCTCCCCCCTCCGTGTGACGGTGCTGCTGCGAGCCGGGAGTGACAGCCTTCAGAGGGAGGGAGGGGAGGAGGAGGGGCGCGCCGTCATCAAACGAGCGTCTGCTGCCCTTCTCACTAGAAGGTGGGGGGGGGGGGGGGAGGAGAGAAGCCTCAAAACGACAGAAGCTGGCAGATGCTCCAGCACCAGGGGAGCGGCTGAAGCAGCAACAGCTAACCTGTGTCTCAACAACAGTCTCAGGATCAGATCAGGTTGTGCGCTTTCACAGTCAAAAACAGCACTTTCCCTCCCTTTTAGGTTAGTCGGGGCATCCATCATCACACTCCAGAGTCGTGGGATGTGTGACATGGGTGTCATTGAGCCTGCTCCAGCCCCATTTTGGGCCACTTACCTCTCGCCGCGACAGGCTATTTGTCCTCTAGCTGACAGCCACATCGCTGACAGCTCACCAGGTTAAGAGCATCCTTTCGCACAGCCACTAACAAGCGCCGAGTTAAGCATATTTGTCGGGCTCTCGGCCCTGGTCTTATTTCATGCAGCACTTAAGACCCTTCATCCGGCCAATAACTGTGCTTGATGTCATTGCGGGCTGCTAATGAGCTCCTTCTTAATCGAGATTGATTTCATTTACATGACATTTACCTTTCCATTCAATCACCGCCAATGCAGTGATACCCAGTCTCCATACTATTGAACAAATACCCAATCATTTTTTTTCCTCGATTAATGGCCAGGAGTGAACATCATGTCATTTAAGGTTCCCTGGCAGCGAGACTAGGGAAAGGGTATAGGCTGTCATTTTGTGCAAGCAGACTGTGCCTGTGAGAGCGGTGCTCCATCGATCACGAGGCCCCAGCATTATGCATGCGACCCAATTGTCCTGAGCTGAGACCCCGGCGTCCATCATCACGCCATCTCGGCCTGGCCCAGAGGCCCAGCCGCATCGATTTCCCATTACCGTGTCACTGTGGCGGCCCCTTTAAGCACACCTCAGGTGATGTACTGCCTCGAACTGCTCGGCAGCATCCAAAACAAACTGGGATGACGCGGCTTAAGACAAGGGGAGGGGGGGGGGATCAGAAGAGCTCCAGCACCATCTAGTGGCCTAAAACAACATTTCTTCTATGACTCAACAGGTTTAATTACAATAATCTACATTTACATGGTCTATTATATAATTGTGAAATGGGAGTTTTTCCTTGCCTTCTTTGAGGGTTTAGGTTGGTTGAGGGGCAGTTCTATGGGCATATGTGAAGCCCTCTGTGATATGCTTGCGTGTAATAAGGGCTGTACAAATAAATGTTGATTTGATTTCTCTAAATACGTTCATAACCCATCTGTTTTTTCTGTATTGTTGATACAGAAATGCATAGGTCTCTTAAGACCAAATGCAAAGAGCAAGGGAAGCTATTCCCAGAGAAACACACATACTCCCTAGTCCTTCTAGTCCACGATGGTGGGGTTGCTGTGGGGGTGCGCTTTTAAACCAACCAAGAAGCAACACACACATCAGTCTTATTGTGTGAAGTTGCATGGTAGAAACCTGAACCCACATTTAACCTCATGTAAACATAATTTGACAGTGGCTCTACTTGCCTGTCAGATTGCAGACACATGCTTTTATGTTGGTAAATACGTAAATGTGTGTAGATAGGTGTGACATTTACCTGGTCCTCTCTTGTCCCAGCCACACACCATTGTTCCCATGCTTAGGCCCATTCCCTTGTACTGGTAGACCATGTTGGCCAACAATTTGGAGGCTGCTGCCACAGAGATTCGCTCCTTGTTGCGAAGCTCATAGATGCGACACTGGCGAGCCAGAAGCCTTTCCCAAAAGCTGCAGTCGGCAGCACCTCCGGCCATGGTGCCCAGCAGGTAGGGATTGATCTCAATCACCTTCTTCACTGTTTGAGAGGCGATGTAGGCGCCAGCTGTGGCTCTGGAATCCACCGCAACTATGACACCATGCTGGAACTGAAGGAATTTGTAAATAGGAAGTAGAAATAAATGAGGGTTTCAGGATACTGATGGGAAATTTTTAACAGCAAGGATAACGTTACCATGTTAGCAAAGCAATGAGCAAGCAGAATCTACTGGCAACGTGCACCAGTAATCTAGCCATAAGCATGTCACTGCGGTGATGTTCGGCATTATTATCAACTGTGCTGAACCATTTAGTCCGATTTAATATGTTGTACACTTATAACACAGCGATCCACAGATAGCAAGCTAAATAGATAGCTGTACAACTTACTTTGAATGCCAAAGTGGTGGTCCCATGGAGAAATTCTATTTTCCTCTCGGGGCCTTCCTCGTCCACGGGGTTCATAGAAGCTCTCACGGCAAAATTAAGACTTTCGTCCAAGTCATTACGGCCACAACCGTAGCCAAAAGACCTATCTTTACCAAATGAAAAATCCGCACACTCACTCTGTAACACACTTGACAGCGCCATCTTGGAGTTTATAATATGAACAAGTAACTTCCGTCGTTTGTGTTCTTTTGGCGGAAATGTAAATCAATAGGGAGTCAATAGGGTGTCCATTCACAGTGCCCTCTAGCGTACTGGCTGAACAATGATACGCAGCCTCCATGACGCACTTGTCACTTTTCTGTTTGTTACCTCGTTATGAGATTTGCTAAATTGATGCCTTTCCCATTCCCTTTTCACACTCATTTATCTATCCTATTTAATTCCCCATCATTTTCCTTTTCTCATTTAAATAAAAAAAGAATACATCCACTTTTAAGCAGATGTCTGTATCTAAATTATGATACAATTATGATTGCACAATTATCACCCAAGCCTTTCAACATCTAATATGTAGCCTTCCCCATTCAATCCCAGCCAAAATCCCTTTAATTGATTCTTACATTTTTGTCTCATCTATTCTTTCTTGCACTCTCTTCCTCAACCCCTCCTTCTTTCTGTAGTATTCCTCTTTGAGGTCCTCTCTATCTCTTCGGCTCCATCCCTGGGCAGTTATGTGATACAGGTCTACACTGTTCCCTGAGTAGGCATCCCTGTGTGTGGCTCTGAACACTGCCTCTATGGCCAGGGAAAATGCTTCCTTTTCACTCAAGCTCCAGCTAAAGCCACCATCCAACACTCCATACGCATAAGGAGAGCCTGAGCCAACTGAGAAAAGCTCTCCCTCCAGACGGGCACCATCACTGCACACATAAATCACCTTGGGGCCATAACGACCACTGACAGGATACCGTGACGGTCCAATGTTGGTCCCCACTTGTCCCACTCCATCACAAACACCTTGCGCCAGGCCATCTTGAATAACACCTTGCCTTTCAGACTCTTCAGTCTTTTTGAGAGGCATCGTTGCTATGGAGCCACTTCCTGGCACCTCTGATTCTATCCTATCAGAACTGGCCACTGTGGAATCCACCACCTTTGCCACCTCCTCATCCCAGCCGCAAAGCGTGGCAGCCACACACACTTCAGTACCTTTAAAGGGGTGCAGCATATGAGAGAGGAGCTTGGCGGAGCCACCAATGGATAGGCGGCGGTGGTGACGTAGTTGGTAGAGACGTATCTCCCTAGCCAAGATCCGCTCCCACAGCATGCAGTCTGCACCACTGCCCGAGGAGGCCACCACCAAATGGGAGTGGAGGGGCATTAGCTTCTGAACGGCTGGACAAGCGACAAGCCCACCAGCACTGGCACGGGAATCTGCTGCAGCGATAACACCCCCCTGAAAAACAAACCCCAAGGTAGTGGTGCCGTGACACAGTGGGAACGGACGCTGAACGGGACGTGAAGGAGAAGAAGTGGAGAAAGCGGATGAAAGTCTGTTCCATTGAACAGAGCTTTGTGGGGTTGGTATGAAAAAGTGCAGTGGGATCCCCCCATATCTGTCAGATGATTTGCATGATTGCCATCCAAGATTTTGTCCATTGGTTATATCCAAGTTTGGAGGATTATGCTCCATAGCTGTAGAGAGTGAGTCAGGAGTGTGCCACCTGTGATGATTGAGATTGCCCTGAAATCCACAGACATCTTGTAAAGCCATAGGTAGTAAGTGGTTGTCCTTGCAGCAACAGGTATTCAGAAACGTAACTAACGCATAAAACAGTTATCGATACAGTCAATTCAATCAAAGTACTTACAACACTATGATTCATACATGCCTTTTACTACTGTGTTTTGACGAAAACCTGAACTATGACAGCCTTTTATAGAACGCACACACCCACACGACTAGCTTCTAGTGGTGATATCTGATAGTGACTCTATAACAATGGTGATGTGATATATAATAATAGAAGCCACTCTACAAGCCTTACTTTCTCAATTTAGCTGATGCACCTCGTAATTTAATAACATGTGAAGACACAACATGCTGTTGATGAATTATATTATTCATTTGAACAAAACAACAAAAGGCGTATTTTGAAATAATAGTCAATGTCGTATAGATATATGTTAATAAAAAAACGTCATTCAAAATGCATCACTACATAAACGTTCAAACTCATGCTTGTGCTACTATCGCGATAGCCATTAACAAGAAACTACACTCCTTAAGTGCACATTTTGGCTCTCATTTTGCTCTAAGATCAATGACAATTGCTACCCATGCAGGACCAAGATGGCGTCCATTTCCCCAATACCACGAGCATCCCTTTGCTCTTCTTCCTCCTCACTCACTCGGATGATGGCGTCCGCTAGTACAGGAGGCAGGGTGTCCTGCGGGAGAGATTTGAATTGTGTACCGGAGGTTGCTGATACTCTTGCTGCGGTCGCTAAACTAGGGTGAGTTTTTTCACCTCTCAGTTAGTCTGGAATTAAACCCGGTGCTGTTACCAGGTATGTTATCCGAAGCTCGTATACTTCTTTGCACGTGATGAGGCTTGCCAATGCTAGCTAACTAGCTTTACGAAGTCGCCGGTGAATTGTCAACACGTGCAAAATACAAGTAATGACTTCACGTCTTCCTCTAAATCACATTACCATACTACATGGTTGGTGCCTAGTTACTTGTGCATTGCAACGAGTACGGAATAGTGAGTGAACAATCTAACCATTGAATTTAGTTTTATGAGCCATGTGACAGTTTGAAGGGGTTATTATTTAGCCTAGGCTTTACATGATTAGCCACAGTCAAAGATAAGAATACAGGAGCAAATTGTAACACCAAACACAAAGTTCAATATCATTTAAATTAATATGCAATTGTTTTTAATCACTCTTGACAGGTTTGACTTCCTGTGCATGCCCCTGTTCCATCCGAGGTTCAGGAGAGAATTTGAGTTGGACCCCGCCAAAGTGCGAAATGGAGCCCAGACACGTTCAGACCTGCTGCTGTGTGGGAGAGGTGAGGCCCTCTCCATCCACCCACCACTTCCCTGCATCAATTAATACAGAGCCAGTTTACAGTTGGTCCATCTCACTGTGCCAGCCGTTTCAATGTTAGTTGAGTGTATTGTCCTAGTTTATGATGGCAAGAGCTTTTATGAGCAACTAACTAATGTTTTGATATCAGACTCTACTAAAATGCAAACCGGAAGAACTTACATGTTGATTCTGCCTTAGATTGGAACACTCTTATTGTTGGGAAGCTATCCCCATGGATCGAGACAGACTCCGAGATCGAAACCGAGCGCAGGAACTCCGAAGCGGTAAGTCAGACATCACCTGGCTTCTTATGTCTTGATCTGAGTTTATTAGTCAACTGAAATGGCCATTTCCTCTCCTTTATCTGTCTGCTCCTCTTAACAGGCTCTGGTCCAGGAGCTAAACTTCTCTGCTTATTTGGGTCTGCCAGCCTTCATGGTCCCTCTGAAAGGGCCTCACTGTGCCAATCTGGCACGTGTGCTGCTCAATCACATCCAGACTGGCCACCACTCCTGCATGGTAAAGGCACATACATTCATGTCTACCATTAGCCATAGCGGTTCAACACAATGTTGCCATAGGTAAAGCCGTTTTGACTGGCTAAATGATTGATTTCTTTCATGTTTTGGGTCAGTTTTGGATTCGGGTCCCGCTGATGGCATCTGAAAACTTGAGGGAAGATGTCATAGAGAATGAGCCTACCAAAAACATGGACGATGGAAGTGATGACGAGAAGACCTGGGGCTGGTAAGCCAATAGGAATCTGAATTTCCTCTGTCATTCACTCCATGTTGGATCCTGTCCCATGTTGTTGTGCGTTCCTTCTATAGGTGGCATTCATTCAGGACTCTGTGTGACTACAACAAGAGAGTGTGCTTGGGTATGAAGATTTAAATGAACCATGAGGTCGTTTTGATCAATAAGCTAGTTATCGTTAAGACAATTTTGCCTACTATTTTTTTGTCTTCTCAAAGCCATCGAAGTTGGGGAAGACATGCCCTCTGACTCAGTGATAGACAAGTGGCTTGGAGAGCCTATCAAAGCTGCCATTCTACCTACCAGCATCTTCCTGACCAATAAGAAAGGATTCCCGGTCCTATCAAAAGCGCACCAGAGAATTATCTTCCGTCTATTCAAGGTTACACCATAAAATGAATCATATCACATCTGAGTGCTAAAGGGTGCAATCCAACAAAACACTTTATACCATTCCTTATTCTTATGTTTGTTTTCTCCCTGTAGCTGGAAGCCCAGTTCATCTTCACAGGAACCAGTCGCCACAGTGAGAAGGACTTCCGCTCCTACTTGCAGTACCTCGAATATCTCAACCAGAACAGACCCACCCCCAACTCCTACGAGATGTTTGCCAAGGGTTATGAGGATTACCTCCAATCTCCCCTTCAGGTATGTGTGCATGACTAACTGTTGTCTGCTATATTGAGTGTCCTGCATGTGAGTTGGTGACTCTATTGCCTGTCTTCTTGTTTCTCACTTTAGCCCCTCATGGACAATTTGGAGTCCCAGACGTATGAAGTGTTTGAGAAGGATCCTATCAAATACTCCCAGTATCAGCAGGTGAAAGATTACCATTGCTCAATTTCAGACTAATGTTGAACCTTCCAGTCATAATATGTGAATTAGACTGAATCTCCTGGTCTCTTTGCAGGCTGTGTATAAGTGTCTTCTAGACAGAGTCCCAGAAGAGCAAAAAGACACCAATGTCCAGTGAGTTCCTCGACCTCCATCGTTTTCCTCTGTGTCCAAGTCCAAACTGTAGCCTGTCTGATTGTTAACTATCACCCTTTTTCATCTCAGAGTGTTGATGGTTCTAGGTGCTGGGAGAGGTCCCTTAGTCAATGCCTCTCTGCGTGCTGCTAAACAGGCTGACAGGAAGCTGCGTGTGTATGCCGTGGAGAAGAACCCCAACGCGGTAGTCACGTGAGTCACGCGTTCACACACACAACACACACGCTCCCCTGTCGCCCAACTTTTCTCATACTTACGCAAGTTCTTTGTCAGACTGTTGTCATCTTCACCACAGACTTGAGAACTGGCGGTTCGAGGAGTGGGGCGATCAGGTGACCGTGGTGTCATGCGACATGCGTGAATGGGTGGCACCGGAAAAGGCAGACATCATTGTGAGCGAGCTGCTCGGGTCATTCGGTGACAACGAGCTGTCCCCCGAGTGCCTGGATGGAGCTCAGCACTTTCTCAAAGGTACCTAGCGACCCAAACATGTACTTTCTTAATGCCATTCCACTTTCACATCGCTTCAAACTGTGAAAGTGATAGATCTCGCGCTCACTGCTTTCTCATTGTTTCTGTTTTCGCTTCCATCCATATCTGTATCTTTCCCTACTTCATCCTGTTTTCTTTCTCCACCCCTCAGAGAATGGGGTGAGCATCCCCTGTTCCTACACCTCCTTCCTGGCACCCCTCTCCTCCTCCAAGCTGTATAACGAGGTGCGTGGATGTAGAGAGCGGGACAAGGACCCAGAGTGCCACTTTGAGACACCTTATGTCGTTAGGCTGCACAACTTCCACCAGCTGGCCGAGCCAAAGGCTTGCTTCACTTTTAAGCACCCCACTAAAGGTAGAGCTGCACACACATTACCATACCACACCACTGGTAGCCCTGTAATGGCCACCTTCAACATTATGTATGTAAGAACGATTGTGAAAACCCTTTCTCTTTGCGTTCCAGATATGAACAACAACCGATATCAGTGCCTCAGATTCTCAGTGGGGTGTAACTCTGTGCTTCATGGCTTTGCTGGGTACTTTGAGACGACACTCTATGGAGATGTAACACTCAGTAAGTCACTGTAGGGATGACAAGTATGATAACCTTGGCAATGATTTGTAAAGTTTCTGTATAATCCATACATAGATCATTGACCACTCCATTGTTTTTATGTGTGCAGGTATCAAGCCAGAGACCCATTCTCCTGGAATGTTCTCCTGGTTTCCCATTCTGTTCCCACTCAAGGTGAGTTAGTCACTCAAGAACTTGTTCCTTTCTAACCACCACTTACTGCTTTTGTAGCAAATTGTCTTAATACTTTGTACATTAATATATAAAAACAAGATTTGTGGAATGTTGATCTGTTCCCTCCCCTGCCCCCCCCCCCCCCCCAGCAACCTATCCCTTTGACGCGGGATGACGATGTCAGTGTAAGGTTCTGGAGGTGCAACAATGGGAAGAAGGTGTGGTATGAGTGGGCTGTGACCGAGCCCACGTGTTCTGCCATCCACAACCCTGCTGGACGATCCTACACCATTGGCTTGTGAAGACGACAAGCATCAGACACCTACGAACACGTGCACACGCATACATACGCACACATCTATAAACAGGGCCCTCACTTGTGATTGAAGTGGAGGTAGTCAGGGATCGTCTTTGACTTATATTTTGGAGCCCGCAGCCTGCACAGGTACGGTTCAAAACCTGCAACCTTGTCATGGCAAGGGCTAACACACAAGGGTATATACCTGCATATACCTGACTGTGGTGTGCCAGTGGGAACGAGGGCCTCAACTTTGCATGGTCATCATCCCTACACAATTGTTTTTGGGTTTTGTTACAATGCAGTCTTGGTGTTCGTACATGGCTTCTCTGAGGTTCCTCATGTTTTTGTTTTATTTTAACTGTATTTTTTTTAACGATAACTTAGAATCAGAAAGAGAACAATTTCACACAGCTCGAAATTGAGACGGAGTATGTAGGCTGTTCTGGTCATGTGTTTGCTGGTGTTCATTTCTTTTTGTTACTGTATCTTTGTCTGAACCATGTTGATCAATAAAAGCATAACTACAAGGTGCTGTGTCACTGCGGTTACATGTATATGACACATTCCCAAAAGTGTGTACATGGATATAAAGAACTTTATTCAATGAAAATACACAATTTTATGACAAGTTTAACAAGTTTTCAAATGTTTATAACTCACCAGTAGGTGTTCCAAGTTGAAAGGCAATTGGACTGCATGGTTCTATCCATGTTGAGCAAATGTAATTGCCAATTACCAACACACCTTTCTGTCATCAGTGTAGGTCCTTGTGTAATGGTACCTTGTGCACTGACGCCCTGACCCAGGCTAGTACAACATCAAAACCAAGATCTTCATTTGCAGTGACCTATCACAACTGCAGCAACGCAGCATCATGAACAGGGTGTGCCCACCATATCCCTATACATAATGTTTAGATAGCAACCTGGGCTTTACCATGGTGTATTCAACCAACCAAATGCACAGACACTGGACCCGTATTCTAATATTTACTGCAAGCATGTATATTCCTGAACTGATGTAGCAAAATGTTGGGTTTAAGTTACCGACGCCCACGCTTGTCTTATCATTAAGACACATGCAGAGTGTTAAAGCACATGATGACTGTTCTCGTAATAGCAACATAGTTTCTTGTTTTGTAATCTGGGATCCTGCTGAGCTTCGGCGAAGGGGCGGGGCTCAAACAATGTTTAATGTTCGGACACGGTGATTGGTTACAAATGACGAGCGTTTCAACCCAGTGCTTCCACTAATTTTCCAAGGTAGCGACCCGGCAGACAATCGTTATCTTCTACATCTTTCCCAGCTGCAATACATTGTGTCGAACATGAAGTCTATCACTTAATTTTAAGCTCTCAACTGGATTTATTTAGGAGACAGTGGTTGCTGAAGAGTCGGGGTGAGTGTGTTTTGAATTTGCAAAACAAAGTGTGAAATTGCCCTGTGCAGGCTAACGGTATCCTTGCCAAAAAAAAAAACATGCTAAATAAAAAAAATAACACCATCAGATAAGACAACTTTACTTTTAAGCCATTAAGAGCTCGTTTAAAACCATACACCATATTCGTAGATGGGGACAATTTCAGCCCAAACTGAAAAAGACATCGGTTGCCTGGAAATATTTGTATTATTTGTTTGTCATTTTTTTAATTAGTAACAAGTGTGTGTATAGTTCTAGTTGTGTTCTTTATTAAGTGATCAATTTATTCGTTTTTCAAGATTAGATTTTTGTGGCTATTTTATGTTTTATCTAGACAGGTGGAGCTGGGACTGGTCGCAGCTCCACGTCGCATAGCCGGGCCTGCTTTGAATTATTCATGTGTTACTAATAATAGAAGTAGCTAATCCTTGCAGATATATGGAAAAACGTAAGCGTTTATCAGTATCTTAAATAAAACCCCTTCTTATAGAAATTACTGAAACAATTTGAGGAAAAATAATATCAAATGGTTGCTTTTGTCAGGTAGCTGTTTGTCAGGCTGAAGTTTGTTTCTTAAAGCAGCTTCATTCGCAATTGCCAGTTTACCTTAAATTGCAACACAGGCTAAACTGATGTTTAGGATTTTTTTCAGAGTAAACTTTCTACAGCAGAAATGTAGGCCTACTGAACAAAAGAAAAAAACGGTATTTTTGGAACGTCTTATATTATGCATAGCGTCGTTTGGGCTTAACATATCGTTACTCTTAAAACTCCAAACGTAGGTGTGCGTTTGTATCCAAACCTGGGCCAGGATAATTTTTATGGTGGTATTATTCTGCTTGATATGACCACCAATTTATATAACCTAACGGTATATCAAAAGTTTGAAATGTATTTGAACATGGACAGTTATATTCCTTAACACCTCAAGACCTAAGGATCTAGGGAATGTATTTTACCAAGTTGGAGTAAGCCTCATTACAACGTCGATATCTGCATGTAATCTACAGAAGACGGAGCATCGATCTCAACTGTGCGCATTGAAGAGAGGAGTTTTGTACAGGAGTTATTTGTAGACGCAAAATGACTGAGAGTCTCAGGCAGCGTGGAAATCCACCCGCGGACGGTGATGATTACGACTGTGATGAGGTCAAGACGACTGGGAGCTCAGTGGTGGCACTGAAGAAGGAGATTGGCCTTGTCAGCGCATGTGGAATTATTGTTGGTAAGTCGTGCTTATTGGAAAGTCTTGTCTGTCTCAGTAATTCAGGTGTGGAGATACGCCCGTTTTGATTCCACAAAGTGTGGAAGTGTACAGTTTCCTAAAGCCATGTGTCTTCATTCTTCTCATTTTTGGTGTGTTATTTACAGTATGGAGCCCAAGCCCAGCATCATGCATAGTATGCCATTTAGTGTTCTTGACAGTTTCATCAGGATGGATTCGTTTAACTCAACCCACATTCAGGTCGATCAAAAGTAATCTCACTAATGCTTTGACTTCCACTTCCATGGATCAGCTACACAGTTTGCTACACCATTGACAAGAAGCACAGAATATCTTATACTGTACATGCATACACTAAACATATTATCAATCCAATGATTTAAATGGGATCAAGTCTGGGGGTGTTGTTTTAAGTTAAAGAAAACATACCAGAGAAGCTTCTGTAGTGGGTACTACTACAGAGAGGCTGGCCTAATATTTGTGAAAATTTGAGAGAATAATGGCTATAGAATAAAATGAAAATAATAAAAGTAATTATAAATAGTTGGCTTTGAGAGTTTTTTGCACAGTTATACCAAACAGGAAACAGAGGCCTTAGTGACAGGAAATTATGTCTCTCTGTTGCAATCTCCACTTGTATTGTGGCTGTTTGTCCTTGTGATAGAGATATTTTCTAACATTTCTTATATTTCAGCAGATGCACACAGCATGACACTGCATGCAGAATGTTACTGTATTCTAACATGTCCCACTTGTTAATGCATCACTTTTTCTTCTTAATGTTAGGCAACATCATTGGTTCAGGCATCTTTGTGAGTCCTAAGGGCGTCCTGGAGAATGCCAGTTCTGTTGGCTTTGCTCTCATCGTGTGGATCGTGACAGGAGGGATCACGGCTATTGGAGCCCTGTGCTACGCAGAGCTGGGTGTCACCATCCCCAAGTCTGGGGGAGACTACTCTTACGTCAACGATATCTTTGGAGGTCTTGCTGGGTGAGAGAGGAAAATCATGTGGTGACGAGATGGGAATTTGAGACCTTCCTCTCTGTCTTTCATGGACAATTTTATTGTATACATGCATGTACAAAGCTGTACAGTAATCCCTCGTTTGTACTTTAGGAATTATTTTTGACCTAGTTTTATTCATTATGCCCTATTGTATGTTCACTGTACAACACAGTTTCTTTGTTTTCCAACTGCCATTCTTTATATTGAGGGCATGATGGTGCTGTGCACTTAAACAATGTTCAATCTTTCTGGAATGTTTCAGTGTCTGTGTTTGACTTGAGTTCATCTAATAATAAGCCTAGTGTGTAATGGTGTGTGTTTCACAAGCCTTAACTCTTCATGTTTTTAATTTAAAAAAATGCTTTGGTGTTGCAGGTTCCTGCGTCTGTGGATTGCTGTGCTCGTGATTTATCCCACCAACCAAGCAGTCGTTGCGCTCACCTTTTCTAACTACATTCTCCAGCCCCTCTTCCCCTCCTGCTTGCCTCCTGAAGGTGGCCTTCGCTTGCTGGCTGCAGCCTGTCTCAGTGAGTGTCCATCTTCACAACACACTGAAATGCAACACGTTTCCTAACACATGCAGCGACCAGTAGACTATCAGTTATATTTACTACTCTTATCAAGGTTACCATCAGAGTTACCCGGTCAAACACAAAAAAAGAACAAATGGACAGATGACAGGTGGAGTCATTTTAGTGGCAGGCAAAGCACTCAGAGGAGCCAATGGACCTGGATAATTGTCTTGTCAAAGGATAAACAGTAGAATGTCTTCCATTGGTTGAGGGCTGTCTACGCTTTACTGTTGTCGGGCAACTTTTAAAAGGAACACGTCTTGTGTAGACCTTCAAACGTTGTTTAGATAAGGCAAGCTCCACCCCACCATTCCTCGTTGCTGTCAGATATTCTTATCATGGTTCCTTTTTGGTTGTTGTTGTTTACTTGTCATTGGCAGTGCTGTTGACATGGGTGAACTGCTTCAGTGTGCGCTGGGCTACACGTGTCCAGGATGTATTCACTACTGGGAAGCTCCTGGCGCTGGGCCTCATCATTGTCATGGGCATCGTTCAGATCTGTAAAGGTTAGTTGGCTGACTGTCTTGCACTCTCCTTCTCACACACATACACACTCACACTTGTTTTTCTCTTTTTTGACGGTGTAGCAGTGCCTTTTCCTCTATTTCCATATTGAACAGTCAGGGACTAGTTGTCTACCACTTGTTATACTTAATGGTCAGACAGAAAGAGTCTTTGAGATAATTTATTGGATGAGCAGCTAGTTGGCACTTTAATTCACCCTTTCACCCATCAATCATACAGTGCAAGAGGAGACACTGATAGGTAAGAAGTACTGCAGCTAGCAGTACACTGCTATTAACGGGATTGTAGTTATGCGAGCATGAAAGGGAGGATTAAGGTTCACATTCCTCCTCATCCCATCATAATCCCCTACCACACTATGCATACATCAGTCCAGACCCGATTCATTCATATGATTAAACCACCCACTCACAAGAGAGTATAACTAAATGGCTAAGCTGTTGCAATACCCTCATGTGGACTGACCCTGGTGACTGCTGTTGGCAATGGCACACGTTGATATTCCTGGGCTATGATTCTATATTGACTTTTTATGATTCCATTTGTATTAAAGCGGCTACAATGCAGGTGGAGCATAGAGTTAAGCAATTATTTGTCATTTTAGCGTGCCTTTTATATAGACTGTATGCAAATTATTAGTGGGTTGAGTGTTATTTAGTATTATAGTCTATAATCTATCACAATTAATAACATGCTATTCACCAATGTGTTGCAGGTCAGTATTACTGGCTGGAGCCGGCTCACGCGTTTGAGACATTCCAAGACTATGACATAGGCCTGGTGGCTCTGTCTTTCTTACAAGGCTCTTTTGCATATGGGGGCTGGAACTTCCTCAACTATGTCACAGAGGAGCTGGTAGACCCCTACAGGTAAATGGTCGACACACAAAAACAGACCTAAACTAGAAATGTGTTAACATTTTTACATATTATTTGACTGGCGTACCTCAAGAGTATCACAGAAAATGACTAAACTGTGATTAGATAGCAGCTCTATAGAGATTAGCAGCTCCATTGACACTAGCATTGTGTTTTCTTTTTCCCCTCCCATGTCATCCCCTCAAGGAACCTTCCTCGTGCCATCTTCATCTCCATCCCTTTGGTGACATTCGTGTACGTCTTTGCCAACATTGCCTATGTCACCGCAATGAGTCCACAGGAGCTGCTGGCCTCCAATGCAGTTGCTGTGGTAAGAAGCCTCGCCCCTGGGTTACTTCCAGTAACATCCTTACTGTTTGACTGACTATTTAGCTCTTTCCAAATCATGGAGGGAAAAAAGCATGGATCGCCTTTAGTAGTAAAATGGAGTTTGAGTTGCCCTGGCCTGAACTGTCTGAGTTAGAGCCATGGTGTGTGTTTGTGTGTGCCTCCTCTCCTCTGCTATCTTTACTGCAACCCCCCCCCCCCCCCCCCCAGACGTTTGGTGAGAAGTTGCTAGGAGTGATGTCATGGATCATGCCCTTCTCTGTGGCTCTCTCTACCTTCGGGGGGGTCAATGGCTCCCTCTTCACCTCCTCGCGGTTAGTTGTCACTCAGTGCTGGCTGAACATTACCCTGTATTTGTGTGCATGAAGAAAAACAACATTGTAGTTGTGGGGCCACGCTCGTGGTGGAATAAAAAATTATGAATTTGGAAAAAACGATTACTGGAAAGTTCCTGAAGCCGACTTTCCAATGACATCAGTGACCCTTTTCCTTCCTCACTTTCCTATGTCCTTTTTCTCAAAACGGAGAAATCTGCCCTGCTGTGTAATATGTCCCCCTGCACATGGACTGGCTAGCTCCCTCATTTTCTTTAGAGTAGCACTGCTTTAGCAATGTTTTAGTGTTGGCTTTTTACATGTTAATGTTGTTTTTCTCTCTCCCTCCTGCTCTTCCTCTCTCAGCCTGTTTTTTGCTGGCGCAAGAGAAGGTCATCTTCCACGCCTACTGGCTATGATTCATGTGAAGCGCTGCACCCCAATCCCGGCCCTGCTGTTCACTGTGAGTTTTGTACTGACAGTTGTACCTTGGAACGCGCATTGACACACGCACACAGGAATAGTATCACTTTGAGGATATTGATTTATTGATTTTCACACAATCAGAGTATTCATTGTTTATTCCTCTCCCCTCTATTTTCTAGTGTCTGTCCACCTTGCTGATGTTGTGCACCAGTGACATTTACACATTGATTAACTATGTGGGCTTTATAAACTACCTCTTCTATGGAGTCACGGTTGCCGGGCAAATAGTTCTACGCTTCAAACAGCCTGACCTGTATCGGCCTATCAAGGTAAAGCAGGGCTTTGATCACTCAATACAATTGAACATGGTTGTTGCTTGTATTTGTAATGTTGCTTGAGATGAAGAAAATGGTAAGAATTAATTTTGTGACAGTGATGGTGGAGATTCCTTACCTAATATTTGTGAGGTTTTGTAAATGTTGCGTAGGCATTTGCTGGATATGTAATGCTCTGCTTGCTTAGTGTTTTCATAAAGATTTGTCTTGTGTCTTCAGATCAGCCTGGTGTGGCCCACCATTTACCTGCTCTTCTGGGCCTTCCTGCTGTTTTTCTCTCTATACACTGAGCCCATTGTGTGTGGAATTGGCCTGGCCATAATGTTTACTGGCGTCCCTGTTTACTTCCTTGGTGTTCACTGGGACAACAAGCCCCAGTGCTTTGACACATTCATAGGTAGGAAGGACATGTGCAGTGTTGGGTAGTAGCTCATAAAGATGAATCCCTTTTGGATTCCTTCATTTGCTGGAGCTCTCATCATAAATGTACAGTAAATCCATAATCAGATCTGTTTTCCTTCTGTTCAATCATCAAATGCTCAAAAGAAATCTCTGTCGATGTAATCCATGTCTTTTGTCTCTTTTTCACCTTCTAATTTCGACAGGTAAAGTTACCCATCTCAGTCAAAAGTTATGTACAGTAGTGTACCCTGCCATGGAAAAGAGTCCAACGCTGGGGCAGCAACAAGGAGAAGAAGAAAAGATGGAGAAGCAGGAAGATGAGAAACCTTCTAAATCTGATGAATGAACTTCTGCACATAGAGTAGCACACTAAGGTTACACCTGAAAAGGTAAATTATGTTAAATAAAAGATAGTACTGGTGCTCCATCCACCCCCAATCAGGTTCTATGCTCTGACACTTCAGTATCTTGGGGTGGTGATGGCAACATGGCGAAACCAATCTAAAGCTAAACTATCGCCGCATTCTTTATACATGCCATCCCTCCACAAGTGCATAGGGGGAGCTTAACACCTGTGACGCGAGGCCTCAATGCACTTTCACTCAAATGTACTTTTACATAGCACTGGGTTTTCATTCGTTAGAAATGTCGACTGGCCTTAATATAACATCACTGCCTCACGTATAATTCTACTGCCCTTTGACAGTAGTGTTCGATGCAATATTTTTGAGAGCTACTAATGATCAAGGCAGTCATTTTTACTGTATTCCTGAATTCAGGATGTCTGGTTTTAAGTCAATTTGTGTAATGTCTTGGAATATGTTTGATTATTTGTGCTTTGTTGGTGAGCTTGTCAAAGCCAGTGTAATAAATCTGGCAAAGTGCTAACATTTTAATACAATTTCCTAAATAGTAAACAAACAGTATTACTTTTGAGTCACTGAATTATGTTTATTGTATATTGTTTAATAAATCATTTGGTACACAATACATATAAAACATGAAAGGGAGCTTTCCTTTAAAAGTAAATTGTGTCATCTTTCATTTACTATTAGATAAGCCAACTTGAATGGTAGGGGAGGTTTCCTGTTGACAATGATACTCATGCATCCGCGCAACATGCACATAAAGGCTGGATCTATGGCAAGCCGTTTTAACCAATGAATTCTTGATATCAAGAATTCATTGGTTAAAGGATAAAACATCTTGCCATATGGATCCCCCTTAACCCCTTTGACACTTGAACCGAAGTACAGTTTCCCTAGGGGGCGGTGTTCAAGAGCCAGCAGATCCGATTGCGGAAGTGATGCTGCCATTATGGTCCTCAAGCTAAAGGTCCACGTACAGTGAATTTCAACCGAAGGATAGACGCTGAGTAGTTGTAGTGCCCCGTTGAAATTGACACATCCTTACAACTTAAAGGCAAAAAGGGCGGATATACGGTTGTAAGTGCAGTTGTGTCCACTTCCCAAGGTAAGACCAAACATAGACAAAAAGCATAGCAAGCTGCCTAGCAGCATTCGAGGTTGTTTCGACACGAATATGTAGCCTATGTTCGTACCTATGCACGCTTGACGTTTTTTAGCTAGCTAGCTGGCTAGGACTCAAAGCTTCTGCATTATTAAAACACTAGTTTCCCATATGTCCACCTATTACTAGACTGCAGTTTTTTTTTAAACCCTGTGCTGTATCGCTGTGTCGTTGTTGCGCTGTACTGTAGCTACATACTTTGCTAGCAAGCCAAGTTAATGTAGCTAATTACTTTCCATATAGACAAACATTTAGTAGAATACAGTTTTCTTTTGAATGCCTAAGCGATATGAACCGGAAGCCTTGGGACAGGTGCATCGCACGATTGGCACCTGCACCTTGGAAGTCCAACAGCTGAACAGTGAAGGTTTAGGAACGTTCTGACACATCCGACTAGACAGACAGACGGACAGACAAATGGATAAATAAATCTACTTACAAATTGTATACATGATATAGATTAGTATATTCTTCTACATTTGATTATGTAGCTCACAACTCCATTGTAAATGAAAACCAATTAACATTCTTGCACTCTCTCTGTCCTCACATCCGTAGAAACACACAGACACACACACACACTCTCTCTCTCTAAGCCTCTCTCTGTCTCTCTCTCTTAATCTCTCTTTCTCAGCCTCTGTCCTTATCGCACACATACAGAGCTATGTCGCCATCAGTGCGCCTGCAGGAGATGATCCGGGTGATCCGAGGAGCCCGGACACAGGGAGAGGAGCGGGGCGTGATACAGAGAGAGTGTGCCGCCATCCGAGCACAGTTTAGACAAGCAGACAATGGAGGCCGCTCTCACAACCTCGCAAAACTCCTGTACGTGCACATGCTGGGCTACCCAGCCCACTTTGGTCAGGTAATGTCATGGTGGCATGAGGGCAAGAGGCCTTTGTTTTCCCCTCCATAATGCTTCTGTGATGAACAGTGTCGTTCATGCCATCTAACCTTCTGCCCTTTGTGTTCTTGTATCTGGTGTTTGAATCAGATGGAGTGTGTCCGCTTGATTGCCAGTCCCCGGTATAATGAGAAGCGCGTGGGTTACCTGGGTGCTATGATGCTCCTTGATGAGAAGCAGGACGCAAGTCTGCTAATCACAAACTCCATCAAGAAGTAAGGGCTTAAAATACTGAGACTGTTCCGAGTCATTCAAACACAGGACAATTCTAACACAGGCAGACGAAAAAAAACGTAGCTATCAGACAGGAAGTTTGAAGAAACGTCTAACCAAGCAGATGTCATTTCTTGGCTGGGTCCACTAATTGCTGCAACATGTTTTTCTCTGTAGAACAAATACCAGGCATCGTGTTGATACGCTTTGAGGGACCAGGATTCCGTGAAGCAATGACTGATTGGCTCCTGTCTGTTGTGTGTTTGTGTGCCAGTGACCTGTCCCACAGCAGCCAGTATGTCCAGTCCCTGGCCCTGTGCACGCTGGCCTGTATGGGCTCAGCTGAGATGTGTCGAGACCTGGCCCCGGAGATCGACCGGCTCCTCAGAGCCTCCAACTCCTACATCAAGAAGAAGGTAGGCAGCCCCGACCAACACTGCCTCTTGCCTTGATTATCTTCTGCTTAGCATGTTGCTAATGTCATTCCAGGCGGCTCTTTGTGCTGTTCACATAGTGAGAAAAGTACCCGAACTCGGAGAGCTGTTCACTCCCGCGGCGCGATCCCTGCTGTCGGAGAAGAACCATGGTCAGTGCCTCTGTCTTTCCCCCCCCCCCGCGGCATCCCTGCGGTCAGCATGCTGTCCAGCTCTCATGGTTGTTTCCTGTGTAGGTGTGCTGCATGGAGCTGTGATCCTCATCACGGAGCTGTGTGAACGGAACCCAGAGACCCTGGAGCAGTTCCGGAAGGTGAGGAAGAGCACACCAAATGCGAGTGTAAACACGCCGTTTCCACGTGGTAACGTCGTCGCCTCACGTTACCACCCCCCCCCCCCCCGTGCGTATGTGTGTGTGACCTAGGTGGTACCAGAGTTGGTTCAGATCATGAAAGGCCTGGTGATGTCGGGATACTCTCCAGAACACAACGTCGCTGGGATCAGTGATCCTTTCCTGCAGGTCAGTACGTCAGTCGGGCTCCAACCAACCGAGGAGATGCTCATCTCACCTACGTGCAATACAACTCATTATGTTAGAACCGAAACAATCTATTTTCTTCTGTTTTCCCTCCACCTCTAGGTGCGCATTCTTAGACTCCTGAGGATCCTGGGTCGAAATAATGACCTGGCCAGTGATGCCATGAACGACCTCCTGGCTCAGGTACTATAGTAACACTCACCTGCACGTCCCTATGCTGGAATGCACCTATAGTTTGAGACCTATGTTAGTTGTGCTAAGAATTCAGAATGTTGTGCTCCTTTTGGAGATAACCGTATATGGATGATTGACATACAGGTGGCTACCAACACAGACAGCAGTAAGACTGCAGGCAGTGCTGTGCTGTATGAAACTGTCCTCACAGTCATGGATATCAAGTCTGAAAGTGGCCTTAGGGTGAGTAGCACAATGCTAATAATAACCATAATTCATTTGATACTGTACATAGTGTATTGGATGGGGTACAGTGATGTTGCAGATTTTGAAGGTGTACTTTTGTTTTGCTTCTTGTGTGGCAGGTTCTAGCTGTCAACATCCTGGGGCGGTTTCTCTTGAATAACGACAGGAACATTCGGTTAGTGTTCCTTGATTTGTCTGTCTCTCCCTCTTATTCTCATCCAATCAGCACGGTTAACATTTTTGAAGCTCATTGGCTGATCTCACAGGTGATTTAAAACAAACAAACCTCACTGGTAGTTAATCAGTCTCAACCATCTCTCTTGTCAGAAACCTGGTCATAAGACTGTGACAGATGGGTATTGTTACCCACAGGGAAAGTGTTGTCAATCTCTTTTTTTATCAGGCGGTTTTGAAGCCTACTATTTAAAGGATTTATCACTATAAGGATAGTCCAGTGGGTTTGTGGGGTCCTGGTGGGAGTTCACATCTTTGCCCCAGTCAGCAAGAAAAATGACTGTCCCATCCATCTTTCTATCTCAGCCTGCTAGTGTGTCTGGTCTGATGCAGTCTGATGCATACTTTTTGAGCAGTTGTGTTGGGAAATAAAAATGTTTATGGTCACTATAAAATAAAGCTGACAGATTAAACATTGAAACATCTTTGGCCAAAGAATAAAAGTACTGAAGCTGTCGAAAATGGGATATATGAGCTCCCGCTCCCTGGCTGTTGATATGACCAGTGTGTGACATATTGCTAAATTCATTACATTGTATCAAGCTTCATTCTTACTGGCTGTCTCCGTATTGATCCGTTTATTTAATTACAGATACATTTCCATGACCTCCCTCCAGAAAATCGTGCAGACGGACCACAATGCAGTTCAGCGCCACAGGGGGACTATAGTGGATTGCCTGAAGGACCAGGATGCTTCTGTGAAACGGTAGTGTGAAGCAAGGCCATAATCATAATATATATTGGGGGGGGGGGGAGGACATCCCCCAGAATATTCAAATCTGGTCAAAATGTCCCCCCCACTCACGCTGTTGGAAATTATCATTAAAAAAAAATATGTCTCCATGGCTACGGCCTTGGTGTGAAGTGCATGTAGGGGCTCGAAATGCACAACAGTAAAAAGTGATACATAGAATAATGAAGATATGAATTGCTTTGTTTTTCTGCTTTCGTTCCTCCCTTAGCCGGGCGTTGGAGCTATCTCTAGCCCTGGTGTCAGCTGTCAACATCCGCTCTTTGATGAAGGAGCTGCTCCTCTTCCTCTCCAGCTGTCCCCCTGAGCTCAGAGCCCACACTGCCTCTGGCATCTTCAATGCTGCTGAGAGGTACTCACTGGCCACCAGGAAGTGGGCATGTCTGTGTGTGTGTGTGTGTGTGTGTGTGTGTGTAGATGTCTTACTCTGTCACAAATCTCTAGTATGGCTATGATTTGGTCTCTGTAACCACCTGGCTGATGTGTTGCACTAAGCACGCTGGCCTGAGCTCCCTGTCTGTATGTGTTTGTTATATGTCTGAGTCACGGGCAGCACTGTTTGAGTCACGGACGGCACTGTCTGAGTCACGGGCGGCACTGTCTGGGTCACGGGCAGCACTGTTTGAGTCACGGACGGCAATGTCTGAGTCACGGGCAGCACTGTCTGAGTCACGGGCAGCACTGTTTGAGTCACGGACGGCACTGTCTGAGTCACGGGCGGCACTGTCTGGGTCACGGGCAGCACTGTTTGAGTCACGGACGGCACTGTCTGAGTCACGGGCGGCACTGTCTGGGTCACGGGCAGCACTGTCTGAGTCACGGGCGGCACTGTCTGAGTCACGGGCGGCACTGTCTGAGTCACGGGCGGCACTGTCTGAGTCACGGGCGGCACTGTCTGAGTCACGGACGGCAATGTCTGAGTCACGGGCAGCACTGTCTGATTCACGGGCGGCACTGTCTGAGTCACGGGCGGCACTGTCTGAGTTACGGGCGGCACTGTCTGAGTCACGGGCGGCACTGTCTGAGTCACGGGCGGCACTGTCTGAGTTACGGGCGGCACTGTCTGAGTCACGGGCAGCACTGTTTGAGTCACGGGCAGCACCACTGAGCGTGTTTCTGTGTCCCTGTCAGGTATGCCCCCTCCCAGCGCTGGCACATTGACACCATCCTGCATGTCCTCACCACGGTAAATACTGCCACTGTGCCATCATACCGGAGTCTGCCCCTAAGTAGTGTTTTCACTGGAACGAGTTGAAAATCCACTAATGTTGAGCCCCTTGATTAAGCCCACCTCTGGACTTAAACAAGTACAAAAAGAGGAATATTTTCACTGAAAGAGCTCAAATTACAGACACTGTTTCTTTAATAGTGCAGGATTTAGCTTTATTTGTGTCTGGGAAATGGCCGGCACCCTGCTAAATGTGACTAACAGTCAAACCCTGCTCTGTCCTCGAGGGTCCTGTTAAAACTAGGTCGACTACATACTTGCCCCTGTGTGCCGTGTTGACAGTTTGCATGACTGTAGTCTCGTCTCTGTCAGGCAGGGGGTGACGTAAGGGACGAGACAGTTCCCAATCTGATCCAGCTAATCACCACGGCTACGGAGCTCCACTGCTACACTGTTCACAAGCTGTACCGAGCTCTCATCACAGATATCTCACAGGTAGGGGGGTCTGTTTGTCTGTCTCAATGACTTTATATCCACTAAATCCGATATTACAGACACTTGATCAGACTCATGTCAGGATCTTTGTTTCTTTTTTTATTTGTGCGCCATCAGCAATCTCTGGTGCAGGTGGCGTGTTGGTGCATTGGAGAGTATGGAGACTTGCTTTTAAGAGGGGAGTGTGAAGAAACAGAACCAGTTCAGGTACTTGAACAATAAAGAAATAAAGGAGCTTCCTGTGAAATTAACTAACTATTCACTTAGTCCTGGTCCCAGATATTCTGCCTTGCAACATGCACCCCCCTGGATCCAGACCTGTACTGACCTCAGCAATATCTATCTTCTTCTCACCGTAAGGTGACGGAGGATGATGTCCTGGACGCGTTGGAAACGGTACTACAATCACACATGTCGGCTGCGGCAACCAGGGGCTTCGCTCTGACCGCTACCATGAAACTAAGCACACGCATCACACAGAACGTTGAGTAAGAGCCATCGTCACTCTTTCGTATTGTATGTCTCTTTCAAGCTCAGCTCTTTGAAATGGGACAAACTGAAAAGCTTTTTTTCTGGGGTTTTCCCCAGCTACTTAAACAGTTTTGCTTTCCAGTTGATGCTGAAATAACTCAATTTCTGCGTCTCAATTTCTCTTTCACTCTCTCTCTCTCTGCCAGTCGGATCAGGAGCATTGTCAGCATATATGGAAGCTGTATAGACGTGGAGCTCCAGCAGAGGGCAGTAGAGTACAATGCTCTGTTCAAGAAATACGACCATATGAGGTAGGTCTCAACCAGGGGTTCCCAACCCTGGTCCTCAGGGACCCCCTGTCCTGCATTTTTCAGATGTTTCCCTTCTCCAACACACCTGATTCAAATGAATAGGTCGTTATCCAGCTTTGCAGAAGCCTGCTTATGAACATTAATTTGAATCAGGTGTGTTGGAGCAGGGAAGCATCTAAAACATGCAGAACAGGGGGTCCCTGAGGACCAGGGTTGGGAACCACCAGTCTAAACTGCTAGTGATATAGACTTAATGCTTAATGGTTCAGGTTCTATTGGCATTATGTGAAGCCCTCTGCGACATGGCTTGTAAAAAAGGACAATACAAATACAATTTGATTTTGATAGATTGCATTTTGTATCCATGAAGAAATGGTAGTCACATGCTATAAAATCCACACAGCCTTATTGCACCATAACCATGACACTATTACAATACATGCAACAATGTTGTGTTGTATGTCTGTGCTTACAGGGCAGCTGTTTTGGAGAGGATGCCAGTGATTGACAAGAACTCACCGGGTCATACCAACGGAGAGTCAACCGAGGGGACCATCAAAGAGAGAGAGTCGATCAAACTCAAGCAGGGGGAAGCAGTGTTGATTCAGGAGCCGACCAACCAGGTAAACACTGATGACAAAGATGCCAGTACCAGATAGTTGTGCGTGTAGAACACAAGTCCTAAAACATATCTATGCTTAATGGTTAAATGGGGGTGGGGTAAAGTGCACAACCTACGATAAACCGTTGTTTCTCTCTGAAGGTGTGTGATTTGCTGGACTTGCTGGGTGGTACTGACACCCTTCCCCAGGCCAGCCCAGCACGGTCCAGCACTGCACCAGACTCAGTCAACAACAGTGTTGGGGGAGATTTATTGGACCTGCTGGGAGGACTGGACCTGATGAATGACAAACTGGACCCCGCACCAGGTAAAACACACATGAGGGTGTGTGAATAGGGCACTGGGATAGTACACAGCTTTTATTTATGTGTAACACATTTGCATCTGTGTCTTTTTACTAGCGCCTAGCGTCACGGTGTACGATAAGAATGGTGTGACCCTGAAACTACAGTGTGACAAACCGACAGGCACAGGACTGACTGTGACCCTCACTGCCACCAATGCCACTGACAATGACATCTCTGTCTTCAGCCTACAGGCAGCCGTGCCCAAGGTCAGTCCCTTTCCCACACTGCTAAACCCCTACACCCTACCAACTTGTTGTCCTCTAAGAAGGACTGTCTTGCATTCCCTTTGCCTACTAAAAGTTCCAGTTGGGTACGGTGTGTATTAGAGGACCATTGTATTTGTGGAGGATCACAGTGTGACTTTGTTCCTTGTGAGTGTATCCCTGTGAATGACCTTTTACTGTGTGTGACCTCTCCTTGTCAGAGTGTCCAATTACAGATGAAGGCTCCCAGTGGGGACGCCCTCCCTGCTCGAGGCTCAGGACAGGTCACTCAGACTGTGCTTCTCAACAACCCTAACAAGGTCAAGTGTGGGGCTAGCTTGTCTCCTATGCACGCACGCACGCACGCCCACATACTCTGACATGACTTGTCTTTTTCCCCCTCCAGGTCAGTCTGAAGATGAGGGTCCGTGTGTCCTACACTAGTCAAGGCTCCGTCTTTCAAGACACAGTGCAGATTGACTCCTTCCCCGGTCCTGCCTGGAACTGACAGCTGTCAATCAACTGTGACATCAAAGCATGTCAATGAAATGATCGTCCACCGGCTTGGTATCTGACAGATATCAGTCATTGACAGGGAGGGGAGGGGGGTCTCTCTGTCAAACAATCGTTCTCTACACTACAACTTGATGATGACCTGTCAATCCAAGTTGATGTTTTTCAAAAGATTCTAAATCTGTTCCGTCTAAATGGCTGACTTTCATCTACCAGTGAATCTGTCAGTTTGGCAAGGAATTTATATACAGTGACTTCTCAGAGACAAGGTACCTTCATGGTCAGCTGAACCCAGTGTACTGTATAGTTTTTATCCTGGTCGGTTAGATAAATGGCATTACAACTATGTTTGGTCAGGACTAAGCAGAAATACTGAATTTGTTCTGGGAATTGTGCAATCATGTGTTCCCATGAAAGGGTAATAATAAGAGCCAATAGGCACCATCTCATAAGAGTACCTTTTGTCGTGATTTGACAGAGCTTGATAGGCAATAGCCTGGTACTTCAAAGACCTCTGGCCGTTACATCAAGCCCTAGACATTTGTAAAGATGGGGAAAATACTTTAATTGAAAGCCATTAATAGAAAAACAACAGCGGGATCACCACGCTCTCTAACTGGTTGCTTACTACTATAAAAGGTTCACTTAATCATATTTAATCATCTTGAGGGGGCAGGCTGGGGGGTTCACTTCAGGACCCCATACCTTACCCTACCCATGTGGATCACGATTACAGTTCCCGCTGGTCAATGTGAGCCACATTATCAGCATTTCCAAACACTACGCCTTATCTGCAATTGTGATGATTTGTTCTGCTCTTCTCTCTGAAGGGTGCTCTAACATCACTGTGCCACATCAATTTAGGAGCATGTTATTGGTTACAATGCTCTTCACACTCTCTATCCATGTGCACACTCGGGAACGCTTTTAGCGTCACAGAAAAGTTTGAAAAAGTGAACACTTCCCATTGAGGGTTTATGAATGGCAACATGACCTTGTCTGCCTTCTATTGGTGTGCTCTTGTTCTCCATTTCTTTTCCTACCTCTTCCTCACCTTTCAGCTGCTTGTGTCTCCCTGTGCCTGACATCTCAGGAGCTGAGGTATTACAGTGTAATATGTGCATTATCAACTTGATTTTGAGGTGAAAGTTGTTTTATTTGTGAATATTGTGCTCCCAAAACCCCTATTTTAATGACACCTGCAAATCTTATCAGTCTTGACTTGTGTTTTTCCCTTAAAACAACATCATGGCAAGCAGTAAATAAAGTTGTTTTGTTTCTCTCATTTGTAAATATTGGTATTTACAGCCTAGTGTGTGATGTTATAGGCCTATGGAAACAATAAAGGCCTATAACTGGTTCAGACATTTGCAATGTACTGACTCCCCAACATCACCTTTAAGGTTTCGGTATTAAAGCACAATGGGGACTTCATCTACATAACTGCAAACTCATGTTTCATGAAGATTATTATAAAGATTATTACTGAGTAAGGACAGGCATGTGGGCGAATAAATACACAGCATAAGTACAATCCCTTTCACAAGGAACAGGATTACCCATCTTGTGAGCTAGTTTCTGAAAAAAATGATTATGCAACTTATAGAATACATATAGCTGTTTTGGCTGTTGTAGGTTGTGATGTCTGGCTTTCTGATTGACTCTTATTTTGGGAAATTCCCAGTGCATTTTGATGGCACTGTCTTATTCTTAAGTGGCAATTTCCACAAAAACATTACAACTCTTGATGAGGTGGAAATAAATGATGAAAAAGATAATTGAGTGTGTTGTGTGCATTGCTTTCAATTCCATTGTGTCATTTGAAATAAAAAGTTTTCAAAAATACTTATTTTATTAAAATATTTCAATTGACACTGTAATCAATTGTGTTGATAGAAATGTAATAATTTACTCATCACAAAAATCAATCTTTAACTTTTATTCACAAGCAACTGATTTTCAGTGATGTTCAAACTCACTCTCGTACTGCTTGACCACATACACTGTTGGAACTTCGATGGTTACAAAAACATATACACAAGAACTGTAGCACAAAGTCCTTTGTTTGCTTAGACATGAGAGCAAGGATTTTAATGCCCCAGTTCTGTGGGAAATGTCTGCTCTATGTCATAACAAGGTGTGATGATGACAAACTAAGGTTGGCACGTAGCACATTGCTGCTAACTAGCAGGTAGGATGTAGTCTGAGGCGACAGCATACAAGCCCTCCTCTGAGCGCGAGAACCAGATGCAGCACTGACCCTCCCTGGATCTTGTAGTCTGCAGCTGTCTTCTCATCGTTCCTGAGTGTTATAGAGTAGCAAAAAAAAAAGGAAAGGGTAAAGCGGAAGTGTTGGTGTGAGTACAGAGTACATATGATGCTACTTTGTTTTAATTGAAGGTACAGTTACCCACGCACATCTGTTTTCCGCTGTAGATGAGCCTTTGCTGCTGAGGTGGAATTCCTTCTTTCTCCTCCACTCTCTCTTTAATTCTTTCCACCTTCGTGTGTATTCATGAAACAAATTGAGTGACATTACACAGGGCACATGAATAACCACAGTATCATTGTGAGGTAGGTTACAGTAAAATGACAGACTTATTATGATTCCAAATAGAAGCTGTCCATTCATGTCGAAACATTAATGCATACTGAGAAATTCTAGCTGAATATTCCTACCTTATCTGTTGGCTCAATATCGATCTCAATTTCTTTACCAGTGAGGGTCTGCAACATTAACAAACAAAAAAAGTATTCAAAATGATTAGCTGCAACAATCAAGCTGTTAAATAGGTGAAAATAATGTTAGCCGAAACATCAAGCCGTGCTAGCAAGCTAGCTGCTTGCTAGTTAATGTGTGCTAATGTCTGACACAGTCTGCAGGACTTTTGGCTTAGGGAAATAACAAGCCTTACCTTAACCTTGATCAGCATCTTGACGGTAGCATAAAATACCTTCAATTGTATCTGAAAATGTGTTTTAGAAAAACGAGTTAACAGGCTAGCAGTTCAATACAAACACCAGCCAATCGCTAGTCGTCTGATTCAATTCCGCTTCCTGTGTGAAGTTGTAAACCTTCCGTATACTGTAATGTAAGACAATCTTCCCCATACCGCTCCATAATAATTCAGATCAATAAATAGCCGCTTAATCATTAATTAGTTCCTGTCGCCGCTTGCATAATGACATGGTTATGCACATAACGACATGGTTATGCATGTCGTTTAGGCCCCCCTACACACACACAAACACACGCACTCACGAGCACACACAAGCACACATGTTAATTGTTTGACTAATTGTCCAATTAGTTTATAAGTGTGGTAGTTTCAAGCGTTCTTAGATTATTCAGTCATGGTAGCTTTTCTTAAACTGGGTGTTATCATTTTTGCTGTTATAGGAACCTTTGCTAACACAGGTACCCCACATAATGTTTAGCCCAGACGTGACTTTTTAAAACCTTACTACTTTGTGTGAGTCAGCGTTGTTACATTTATTTTCAGATATCAATGTAGACTGTGGTAAAGACTATGTCACAGTTAAATGGAGGGTCCATCCAGACCTTGTGCCAAATGTAGCACGTCTATTCCTTGGAAATTGCCTTCCAACACAATTTATTGCCATGCCTACTGGAGGCGAGGCCATCTTTATATACAGCCTAAGTGACTGCAAGTTCAAAAGATTGGTAAGGTCCTCGTAGGAATTGTCAATGTAATTGCATTGTTGGATCTTAATGACCCTTGTGCCCCCTTTCCACAGCTAACTGGAAATCGCGTCATTTATACAAACCAGTTGACATACAGGCCTCATGGAAAGCCTGAACCCGCTGTATTCACATACCCGATTAAGTGTGTTTATAAGGGGTAAATATTGGCAGTGTGAATAAGTCCCATCAACGTGTATCGTGAACATAATTATTTACCAACTCTTTGACATTCCCATAGAAAATGGTTTAACCCAACATCCTTTGAATAGATCAGACGATTTGGCCCCTCGTTTCTTACAACCTACTTATGGTAGTGTGAAAGGTAATGGAGAACTGAACTTTCACATGGGCCTTTTGAATGGTGAGTGCAATGACATCTCCTCATTCAAGACGATGACCAAATCAGAAAGAAAATGTCAAGTGCCCTCAATGTTTCTTTCCCTGTAGAAGACTTAACGGCAATGGCTAGGACTAATGTCATCCTTCGTGGCTCCTTCATCCCCATTTGGGCAGCTGTGGAGCAGGGTGACCATCAGCCCTTGCTGCTGCTCATGGATGAGTGTGTGGCTGCCTTGACAGCAGAGCTGCAGCCCGAGACCCAAGTGTACCCCATCATCACCAACCATGGGTATGTAGCAGGCCCGGGGCGAAAAGGGCAGACAGCCTGCGCCTTTTAACTTGAATCCTTGTATATCATCCAATGTTAATCAATGAGGGAAATATATTTTCTTTGCAGCTGTCTTGTAGATGGCAAAGCTGAAAGATCGAAGTTCCTTCCCCGATACCATTCTTCTGCCATTGTGCTCTATCTGAATTCATTGAAATTTGATATGGGACAAGAAGTGAGTATTATTTATCATCAGTTTTTTGTATATTTATGGTAAACTGATGTTTGAAATGTTCATACCCCAGGTTTATATTCACTGCAATCTTGTTGCATGGGATCCTGATGAGCTTAATGAAAGCAGGAAGGCCTGTCATTATGTAGAGGAGAACCAACAGTAAGCATTACTGTTTAGAAAATGTTTGCTTGTGTATGTAATGTCTATATTTAATTTCCAATGCTGGTCCAATTGATTGTACTAGTATGAAATTTAACCTCTGCTTCACAGATGGGAGCTCCTAGATAACATGCTGCAAAGTTCTCTTTGCAACTGTTGTGACTCGAAGTGTAATTCTCGGCTAAAAAGAGGTGTTCCATCAGGTACTTGATCAAAACATTGTGCACTTGGGAAATTATTTCAAATCATGAATCGCCCCCACCACTAATCAATGATTTCTCTTTAGAACCTCAAGGCCTGGTACAAAACTCTGTGATTGGGCCACTCATCATTGTGGAGAACTGAGGCCCACCCAAAATCACAACACATCATTGTATAGTACCATTAGCTCATTAGCTTGACCGAATTGAATAACTAGGCAACACTTGTATGCAGCTGGAAATGTGTCCTTAATACACCAGGGTTGTCTGATCTTTTTCAACCAGCATGTAACAGTTGTATGTTTTCTCAATAAAAGCTTGACTGACACTTGAAATTAGTGTGTGAATGAGTTAATTATAATCATGAACCATTTCTGACCAGGTTTCTGTAGTTCTGTTCAAAAGAACATCCTACTCTACTTGGGGGTCAATATCAGGCCAATATTATCAATTTGTATTATTTCAAATGGACAATGCTTGAATATTGATAACAACCAATGCCTGATGTGCCAAGTGTGCAAATGCAACACAAGAAATTCCCCTTGGATAAAGAGTATTTCTGATGTCAGAATCAAGTCTTCTGGCATTTAAGGAAATATACCTGCATGAAACTCTAGAAATAGTCACCAAAATGTGTTGCAATTATACCAGAATTTCAAATATTTGTCAGAATGAAGCTTTTACTAATGCTGGGGACACACCACAGGATAATCGGGCCGATTTTGGCCCTTCCGACAATCGTAGGTAACCTATGTCCCAATTATCTTGATGGTTCCGCAGATTTGATCAGATGTTCCCTTGGTGTGAGGTGTGTTAAGAGTGACCACACACTGTAAGAGCAAAAGGGCTAAATCTCAGATTTTGTGTCCTCTTGTTTGTGGTCTCTCAGTTTGAAAATCTTATAAGATTAAAAAAATTGTATAGTGTGTCCCCAGCATAAGGTGTTGGAAAACTTGAGTCCTTGGAAATGTGCAATTCAAGCTTCCACTCCAGATAAATGGAAGCCACTGATGATAAGGTTACTAATTAATGTAATTGATATGGTTTCTCTGTTTCATGAGATATTCTGATTTGTGAGTCTCGTTGATTAGCTTGTTCTCAAATTGGTCATTAATTATAGGCAGCTGACTTGCATTATCATGACAAGTGCTCTAATGGCACAGGTGTCAGACATTATGCTTAATTCCTTGTTCCCTAATAAAAAGAGAGTAAAGTGGTGTAACTGAATGTTAATGTTTGGTCATCATGAGTGTCCTTCTTACAGTCATGCTGTTTTTGGTTCCTGCTGTTGCAGTAAATGCAGGTAACAGTTTTAAGTATCCAGGGAAAGAAATCATGGACAGCAAAGCCGTTGCTTTCTTCAGACGGTAGAGTCTGACTGTCTTGATTGACTATGCTATTTTGTTCCAGACATCGAAGTAGACTGTGGACACACTGAAGTTGCAGTAAGATGGTCAGACCCAAGATCCCAGGTGGAACCGTCTCTACTCATACTGGGTACCTGTTCACCCAACAGTTTATATGATGGGAAAGCTGTGTTCAATGTTAATCTCAAAGACTGCAACTTCAGGAGAATGGTAGGAGTTGGAAAACTTTTAGTCATCTATCTGAATGAATTCTTAAATGTTAATTACATTTAGCATGTTTTTCAAGGTAACTGGAGGCCAGGTGATCTTTTTGAATGATTTGACCCATATCTATGACCCGGCCTTCTCTCAACCTGTGGTCTGTGCCTATGAAAGGTGGTAAATATGAATGATTAGATATTCAGTACTCCACTGAATGTTATGGGTTCTTGACCAATATTTGTTTTTTCAGGCCTAGTGAATGGTCTTCTCCATTATACACTCCAACATTTAACACCTATGGCTATTCGAATTTGGTTTTTCAAATGGGACTAATGAATGGTATGTATAACCTCCTTTAAAAAAAAAAAAGGATTCCGAACACTCCTGGATCTCTTTTTAATCTCTTCTGTAGCTGATTTCACAGGCCCAGCTCTGTCTAGTGCCTACCCCCTGGGCTCCCTCATCCCCATCATGGCTGCAGTTTACCAGAGTTCCCATCAGCCCTTGCTGCTGCTCATGGAGGAGTGTTATGCTGCCATGACACCACAGCTGCAGCCTAATGCTCCGGTGTACCCCATCATCACTAACAAGGGGTATGTTGTGTGGGGCACTGAGACAAGAGGGATACAAATGCTTCTGCATGCCCATGAATGTAGGTTTGTCATGTATCTCAACTCTTCGCTTGTTTTGCTGCCTTAGATGCCTTGTGGACAGTAGATCTACAAATTCAAGGTTTCAGTTGAGGGAGAGAACCTCAGAAATGCATCTTTCGCTTCAAGCTTTCAAATTTGCCCTTGGAGAGGATGTGAGTAGCACAAAGTATTTCTGAAGACTGGGGGGTATCTAGCACTAATTTACTTTTAAATTGCATTCTCAGGTGTATATCCACTGTAAGCTAGTGGCCTGGGATCCTGAAGGACTTGACAGCAGCAAAAAGGCTTGCCATTTTGTGAAGGGACATGGGTAAAAAAAAGAATTGCCATTTGTTCATTTTGTCTTCAGTTAGGCATGGTAGGTTTTAACACATGCTGATATTTTATTCTGTACTCCTGACCCTGGTAATTCACAGCTGGGAGCTACTTGATGACCCTGCCAGGAGTGACTTGTGCCGTTGTTGTGACTCGCACTGTATGGCCAGGAGGAAAAGGGGTATAGCATCAGGTAATGCCTTAATTTCTAAGCTCTTTCAATTTCTCAGAGCATTTTTAAATTGTGTAGTATTGAACTATTGGTATACTCGCCTCCTACAGGACTTGGGGTAATGCAAAATACTGTCCTTGGACCACTGACCATCATTGATGGTTCAACCTCTTAAGCATTTACCGAGGTGTGAGCTGCATCTTAAAGTTAATATCCGGATTTGTATATCAAAGCAGACAATGTTGCTGTGTAATCAAACCTTGGTGCCTTCATCTGCTGACCATGTTCTAGATTTTTTTTCTTAATAAAATACTTAACTTTGACTGACTTATTCTTTGATGGCAACACCCAGTAGGTAGAATTGTCAAACTTGTGTTTCATTCAAAAGAGGACTGTTTACACTACCTTGCTGAATCTTGAGTGTGTACTCGAAACCTCACAATATTCGACAATAAACTGCTCACAATTTCGTAACTGTTTGCGCATGTCACCCACCAACTCATCTCAATACCCGAGGGAACTTTTTTTAATGAAACGTTTACTAGTTAGCCATAATTAGTCAGTAATTTATTTGCTAGTCGGTAACTTATAAGGTGTTGTGCACAGCATAGAACTTCTAGAACTACCGGCGAGACTAAAAGGCACGGTAGCTAGCTGCCAATAATACAACTTGGCTAGGCTAGCTCTAGTGCTACCAGTGTGACCGTTGGCTAGCGAGCCAGGCATGAACAAACCAGGATATGGCCTTGATAAAAAAACTCAATTGTTAATTGCCTTATCTAACATACGTTTCCACAGCTAGCTAGACTATTTACTGTTTCTGCAGTGCTAGCTAACGTACTACAAAATGGACTGGTTCCATTGCAACAACTGTTTCCGAAGACAGGGAGTCCATTTCGCTGTATCCAGCTGTGGTCACATCTCCTGTGAAGGCTGCATTAACCCCAGTATGACAGTTTAACTCAAATACTGACATCTTTAATTTATCTATCCTGCTAACACCTAATCATAACAATCCATCTTTCAGACATGTGATTTTCCAGATTTCATTAACAATCTTTCTCCTCAGGCCGTTGCACTATTTGTGGGGCAAGCTGTAATTACCTGCCCATTTCAGACCAGGTTAGTTATTTCTATTTTAAAGTAGTAGTGCATAATCTGATTTATTGTTCTCTACACTGATCTCTATGCACATCTATTATTGTTTCTTATCTTCATAATCTCTTCCATAAATTGGCAGATGAAGACTCAGGAACAGGTGTTTTTCAAGGACCCAGTAAAACTGATTCAATCACGCCTGGGGCACATAGCACAAGTAGGCATGATTTGGTTATAACGAAAACATCTATTGGATTTTACAGGCTTAGATTTTTACGCACTATTTGATTGTTTACCATCAGATTGCTCTATTTCAACGGAGGCAAAAGGAGAGTGTGATTTCACACTTTAAACACAAGTCTGTGGAGCTGGAGAAAAGATTGAAAGAGGTCACAGACCAGTGCTACAGGTTATTTAGCCATGAAGATTATTGCTCCTACATACTTTCTGTTTGTCTGGTTACCCCCTTTTAGTATCATTGTTTTTCAATCTCCCCTGTGTCCTCTGCAGACAAGTGTCAGAGCTGAAAAGAGAGAATGCTGAGTTGAAGAAGCCACTGTCTCAGAGAAGGGTAGGTTTAGCATCATCAGACATTTTCACTTGAACTAGATTGGCATTATGTCATCGTTGTTCACAGCATCAGGTGATGTGACCTCAGGAAATCCATTTTCTCATCTTTCTCAGGTATCACCCGGCAACAGATTCCAAGTGAATGGGTAAAAAACACCTTTTCAAAATTAGACTTTTGTTTTATATTAAAAGCTATTGAGTAACAGCTGCATTTGCTTCCTCAGAACTTGTCAAAGAATGTCACTACCCATGGCTGTGACTTCCCCAGGTATACAATTCAATAGAATTAATTCAAATGGGGAGTTTATTTAAGTTGACAAACAAGTGATGTTAAAAACATATCTTTTTCTTTTCACAGTCACTCCTCGCTCTCGAAATGTCATGTAAGGAAACCATGATCTCAAGGATAGACACCACAGACCATGTGTACACAGATTAATTTAAAAATTGAGGAACCCATCAAATTAATTTATTCTGATTTAGGTTGTTGTATGTCTAGACCTCACATTACCTGGGTGCATGTTCTGGCCAGCTATTGTGGTATAATTGATTTTAGTCTTTAAACAGTGAATATGTGAGAGTATATTTGTCATAGAGGAATTGTGTGTTCAGTCACCCAGGCTCAGCCGAGATTCAGGACAGGAACAGAGACAGAAATCATAGACTTACCCTAACAGTGAGTCTTCATGTTCATGTTGTTAGCCTTGATTAGTGCAATGTCATGTTTTGCAATGTTGTGGATTTTTTAAATCAAAAAGAACAAAAGTTCCAACATTCCTTAACATATCTGTTTATGTAGACTCCACCTGGTTCTGCTACTTCAGTCTTAAGCCTTAGCTCTCTTCATGAGCGTGGATTTGGTGAGTTAAGACTATCCACCCACACAGAACACTTTTTTTTCCTTCTGTTTTTTGAATTCATAAATTGAGTTGTCTTTTTACTTGTATACAGCCACACCCAACTCAGTTGGTACCCCAACCCGGTGAGATATCTTAACATAATTATTTTGGTTCGTACAACAGGGTACTTTTTCACAGTGGTTTACAGGTTTATTTTCTCTCTTCTATTTTCAGGCCTGAGCATCTGACTCCTAATATTTTTCAGTTCCAGTTCTTGACGGGTGCAATGCTGCAGTCCCCCAGGCCTTCCAGAGGGGGCCAGTATTCAGGTGCCAATTTTTCTGTTTTTAAATGTAAAATATTAAACCACACCAGTTACTTAATATATCATAAATCTACAGTATATTAATCACAACACTGAATGTATGCTCTTTTAGTGATGGATATCTGATCAGTTTTAAATGCAAGTAATTTTTTTGTTTCAGCACCTTAAATGGGTAAAGAGCAACCCCATAGCAGTAAGAGGTGCGAATGCTTCCCCAAAGACGTCTCAGTCTGTCTCCTTAGCATTTACTAATTTGAATATTTAACACTAGTTACGGTGGTCAAAATGTAGTTTATTTGATTTAAAATAAATATTTCCAGCTTTTTTGGATATTTTGTTTTACACATGAAAACGGTTTCATATTTCTTGCATTCAAGCATCCAATCTAAATGGTGGACAGTAATGTGTTGCCTGTGATGTGTTCACTTTACCACATAAATTGGATCACTTATTTAAAAAAAAATTCTTGGGCTCTGCTTGTAATTGTACAATTCAAGACCGTTTTGACCAGCCAGAGGATCTCCCATCCCACTGCTGTTAGTGTGATGAACAGTTGCATACCCCCAGTGAGGGAACACAACACTTTGACAAAATGAGATTCACGTCTGGAATTTTTATTTTGTATGTACATGTTTTAAACTGTTCAGTGACACAGTTGTGCAAATGTAACATAACCTTATGAAAAGTATTACCTTAACATTTAATTTACATATGAAAACACAAGCATAACTAGTGTATACTCTCCTACAACTCAGACTAGAGGAAGACCTTTTTTTTTTCCTACAACCTTTCTACATAGCATACTTGTATTAACATTTCATAGCTAATAAAATAACATTAAACACCAATGTAAAAATGTTGATTAAATACATGTACTGCTATACCTGAATGTGACAGTGACGCTGTGTATGGCTGGAGATGCAAAAATATGTATTATTGCTTTGGATTATGTTGAACAAACCCAATCCATTACCCGGTTCCATTGCTCAGTCCCTATTCAAATAATTTATCTCAATTACACAGCGCACACAAATTAAACCAATCTGCCCACATATTTAATTTGAATGATTTACAATGAATATGGTCATGGTGTACTTAAATAAAGCCTTGTGTAGAACAACACCTCAGAAGAATAGTTAAGTCCAGGCAAAAATACATGTTTTGGATTAGGTCAACAAGTGCAGTTCAAGCTATCCAATTACAGGTTGGTTGCAATCTTGTATGACTAATTAAGCCAGCACTGTCCTTCCACCACTAACATCTGGAGGGCAGCGCAAACTGCCCATAATTGCTAAGTCTACAGGCACAAAATCTTAAGTGGCAAGCACTCAAAAACACTTTACTTCATTCATTGGTTTGTGTCATCCCATAGGTAGAACAGCATGGAATTTTACTCAAAATTGAGAGATTAAGTCATTCAAGCTTTTTACCTAAAAAAGTATTTAATGAGTTATAGCAAATAAAACATGGTCTCCAAATTTCAAGTGCAAAATGTTCATTTTAAAGGAGTTTGTGTGAATGTCCAGTGTGAAAACTATTATTGGGTCTAAAGGAATGATAACACACAGTGATCAGTCAATATCCTAATATGTTATATTACAGTTGGCCCAGCACATTTTCACACCCAGCTACATTTAAGTACCTATGGTCCAACCAATATACTTTGTCCTTACCAAAATACAATCCTACAATACTGCACTAAAATTATATTTAATGATGAAAACGTAAGTAAACTCGGAAAGTAGACTACAATAATCAATAAACAAACCAGTGTACTAAGTACTGCCTCACCGACAGTAGTTCCATAGGCAGCACAAGCATGACTTCAAGTCCAAATATAGAATAACACAGAGTGCAGCTATCATTCAACACAACCAACCCGAGCTCTGTCCTTGGCCTGGGAAGACTAGGGTCTTTTCAAAGTCACAAAACTCAGATTAAAGCAATACAATCCATCATTAATGCTTGGCGTCCAAAATGTGGCAAACGGAATATCCCACTATTTCCAGATCAGGCATTGGCATATTTAGGCTCTCTGCTTTAATCAGTGGCATTGGATGTTGGTTCAGTTACAACTGCTTCCTGTGATGCAAACCAGTCTCGCACCTGCTGGTAGCTCATTCTTGACTTTTTGCAAAGGGAGTCCAGATCCTTCTCTTGAAGCACCCCAGTCAGGCGATAGTACACCTCCAGTGGATTGATGTCAGGTGAATCAGCAGTGGATGCGGGTGATGTTATGGCGCTAACTTGAGACTTTCGTTTACGGCCCCCTCCACCCCGAAGAGTCCCACTCAAACCATTGCTGTTGGAAACCCCACTGCCATTTTGTTGCATTGCAAGCTCAGCCAGGAATTGCTCCCGAACCCCCTGCACCCAGCGTAGTTGACCATTTTTAACAGCATAACGAGTATCTCCAAACCACTGGATGACATCTGCTCGGGGCAAGCTTGTTAGCTCCACTAGCTGAGTGTAGTCCTCACTCTTCGGCCATTGGCAGGTCAGGAAGTGCTGCTTTAGTATGTCCAGCTGCTCCTTGGTCTTGCGTGGTCGGCCTGCAGGCGTTAGAGCAGGAGATGGTGATGAAAGAGGACTGGAGAGGGGCTGGGCTCCATGTGAAGAATTGCCTTTGGCAGAACAAGCCGACTTCTGCGAGTTGTTAGAGAGATGTCTGATAGAGGGAGCAGCAGTCGGTGGTGGTGGGGTGGCAGATAGAGAAGGGGAGGAAGACGGCGAGGGGATAGTACCCTCCGATAGTTGCTGTGGGATTTCTGTCTCTTTGATGACCTTGACCAGTTGAAGAGGCTTTTCATCTTCACTTTCGATCTCTGCCTCTTTAAACGTGTCTTTTTGGACAGAGGCCTCCTCCATGACCTCATCTCTCTCCACCTCCACTCCCACTGCTCTCTCCCCAAATGCTTCAATGCTGTTCGACAGGAAAGTCTGGAAGAAGTGGGAATCTTTTATCCCATTACTACGTCCTCCTCTTCCCAAAGCCTTACTTTTATCTTCCACACCATTTGGTTCAGTACGGACCTTGTTAGCAACAAGGGGAAGAGGTTGAAGCTGATGAGCATCATTCTTTGCTCCCGTAACAATGGTATGTGGATAGCCCTGGGACACTCCAACCAAGCCCCGTCCATTTCTAAGCTGATAACGACTGTCGCTAAACCATTTGCGGATGTCATTCCGGCTCAGACCCGTCTCTTCCTGCAGACGCCTCAGTTCTGCTTCCGCTGGCCAATTCTCTACCAGAAAGCTGCTGCGAAGGACTGCAAGCTGAGCTTTGGACTTCTTGTAGCGCCCATGCCGTCTCTGTTGGGGAGAGGCATCTGAAAGGTCCACCGAGGTATCTACTGCGGTGCTTCCGGGCATGTCAGCAGGCGGACGGTAGTAGTACGAGTCCTCAGGGGGCGGGAGGGAGGAACTGAAACATGGGACTGTTTTGGCTGGTTTGAAAGGTTCTGGTGTCTCATATTTGGATTTCTTCTGCGGGACGTGAGGGGACAAGAGAATACCCTCTATTTGATCATTATCCTCTGCCTCTTTTGGAGACTCTTCAAATCCTTTTCTTTTCATCTTGATCTCCTCCTTTGTCTCTGCGCAGTCGCCCGCCAGCTCAGGTCCAGCCAATTTGCGTCGCGTTTCTTCAATTTCCTCTGATGCCCAGCTGATACCATATTTGATTCTCTGCACCATAAACCACACCTTGACTTTATCCAGTGGCAGTGCGCAGTGCCGGGCTAGGGCATTCACCTCACGGGATGTTGGGTAGGGGAACACATTAAAAGCCTGAACCAGCTCTGCGATAGAGTCTAGTTCACGTGTCTGGTCAGATTGTGTCCACACCAATTTCAGACCCTCTGACACCAAAGGCAGGCACACTACTGAATTGTGGTTGGTGCTGAAACTCGCCGAACTACCTCTTCCCCCACTTGAATTGCTGTCTGATGCACAGGATAGTCGTGTTTTTCCATTAGGGCTTGGTTGGTGGGATCCCTTTGAGGGGCGTGGCAGAGCATGTTTTTCAACACCTTCTGCCTGTGTAACATCACTCTTCAAAGGTTCTCTCATGTCCACCGCTAGTCCTGTTTTTCTGTTAAGGTCACTGTATGTTGCCATCAGTGATATCACTGTCTGTTTCTTCCGTCTAGTGGAAACAAAAAACATGCACTTTAACAACAGCATTACAAGCTTTAATCAAATAATTCTATCTGGCACTCAAGGTCACAGACGATTTTATGTTGAAGACCAATCATCAACAAATGGTGAGACACCAGTTATTCACACATTGGTTGAATGTCTTGTTAAGGACTTTCTTTAGCTAAAGTCAATTATGCAACAGCTGTTTCCCCTCCCCCTACTTCACACTCCAGTTCAAAATCTCATCACAAAACTGGTTGTATACTCTGTCCAGATTGAGCTCCCCTCCCCCCTGAAACCAAAGTGTGGTGACTGACTTTTGTTTTGTGAGGGTGGGGGAGTGGTTCTGGGGGTGCAGGGGCCTTGGGGAATGGGGGGCTGTAAGGAATCCATCACAGTCTCGTCTCTTACCCCTTTCCAGAGCTGGCTTTGTTCAGTCAAGTTCTCAGTCTTCAAAGGATGAAGTATAGCCTCTGTACAGAGACAAAAGTTGTGTTATGAAACTTTAAACTTTTGATCAAATTAATATGTTATAGTAGTCCCCAAAACAATGGTTGACAGATAATAGCCTACATGAAAGGCACTTTTTAAATGAAATGCAGAAGTTGTTTTGAAGCCACAGTGAAAATGTAATTATATTGCTTAAAACTATGTTCTGACTGCAACAGGTGTAGCAACAATTGGAGAAACCTAGATGTATCCCTTGCCACAGGGGAGCACATCAATGTTTCATACTGTAGTTCTGTTTTTGAGTTCTAACCCTTAGAGACCACAGTAAGGAATGGACATTTGGTCAATTGTCAACACCTGATTCAATTTACTAATCATCGGACTTAGCCTATATGAGATATTGGAGTGACTGTTGGCCAATATATTTTTAACTAAACAATATAGAACTTAGTATTGAAAAAGCCATTAAAAGCTGATCAAACACTTGACGAATAGGCCATCCGTTGCCAAGATTAAGGCGTTTCACGTAATAACTTCGCTTAAAGGTAATTAAACTACAAAAACATATGAAGGTCACCGGCACTCAATCAACTATTTCAAATTCAATGTTTACGTAAGCCTATAGTAAAATAGATGAGATAATATTGATTTTCGGTGCCCACGACAATATTCCTCAAACGTCTTGTTCCTTTGTGGCGTAGCTACCAACTAAAATGGTCAAACTGCACAGGCGCACTCTCTCGGACACGCTTCAGTGATATATAAAAATAAACTTACCCGATTATAGGCTATGCCCCAGTCTTGTTAACGGATGTTGTACGCATAATACATGTAATTCCAACTGCTCTTTCTGAAACAGCTTAATGACTAAAGTTTGTGTTCCACAGCGAAACAGGGAAACAATACCGTCTGACCCTTGTCGCTTTATGAAGCCCTCAAAAGGATAATCGTCTCGGATACAATGATGCGAGACAACTAGAAAACTTTGTTTATATTTTATGCCTTCAGATTAAAACATATGCCTATATCCCTATAATCTACTAAACCCTTCTTGTTAAATAATTAATATCCCGAGGCTGAACTTGATTTCTTTAGTAGCCCACTCTGTTCGGTCCGTTGTTGCTTTTGTTCTGAATATTCCAAGTGTTTCCCCTGTCCGGCCAGATCGAGGCTAGGCGGACGACCAGGAAACTCACAGGAACCCCATCTCCTGAGTGACGGTAGCGAGGGTGTTCCATCCTATGCAAAGCAGGGCAGTGATTGGATGAAGGATGCGCCCTTACCAAAAAAGACTGGTCAACAAACAAGCACCCTCCTTGCGTTCTTATGGGATGTGGTGTCACCATTTTGGAGAGGATTTTGTATTTTTGTAGTTGTTTGTTTACTATTATTTTATTATTTGTCCATTTTATTTGATAGTGCAGACAATTATGGATAAGTTATTTTGACTTGTAACATCCAAAATTCTCCACCTGGGGATCAATAGACTGTAGGCCTACTTAATCACAGGCTAATATTGATCCTCACCAACCCATCCTGAGTTTATTGATTTTGAGTTTAAACCCAAGAGAACCACGTTGAACCACTCATAGCAACACATATTTCTACAGTAACTGCCTTTCAAAAGCTATTATAATCATATACCAGTACATGCACTTAACCATAACATAACCATACAGGTTTGAAATATACTATGGTTGAAGACTAGAAGTTGAAGCCCTGGATGTCTTTATGTCTTGTAATCTTGAAATTACTAATTATATGGAGGGCATGACTAGGTAGAATCAGTCAGCTGATCTACCTAAGGTCTGTGTTGTTTATGGTATCCCATATGGATGGATCAGTTTCCCAGAACTTCTGTCTAATGCTTTCAAAAATAAGATGGAATTGAATGTTATGGTAATTAGTCATGTTTTTCTACTGAGACATGGAAGTTGGCTACTCAAACAAGTGTAAAAGAAATGAATCAACAGAAATATTCAAGAGTTGTGCCGCTCACATGTATTCCAGCATAAGCGTTGTTGACAAGATTTGTCCAATCTTACGTTTTGTTCATGTGTGATTTGTTCAAACAGATCTTTGATTTCTTCTTCGTCTGAAGAAACACAGTTCACAGGCACACAATTCCCACCCCTCTCTTTTACCTGCCATTAAAAAAGGTTCAAATTAAATACAAAATAGTCAGAAAACAAAACATATCAGTGTCCTTTATGGTGCCAAACTATCAAAACACAAACACCTTCACTGTTGCAACATTACATAAGGATACATGCTGGAAAACTCTGTTTACCCCTGGCCTGGAGATAATTGACAATTAAGTTATTCATGCAATCTCGCTCACCTGAGCTGCAGTTTCTTTCAAAGTCCTCTCCTGGCGCCCAGGGATGTAAACTGTGGCTCCTGCCTCTGAGAGCTGTAGGGCGATGCCCCGTCCAATCCCCCTTGAAGCCCCCGTTACCAAACATACCCAACCAGATAGAGCCATCTACTGGTGGGGCAGAATAAGTACAAGTTCAACTTGGTGACGAATTAACCTGGACAAAGGATAACTCCTCCTGATACCAGTAGAGTGCACCAACAAAAGCACACAAAAAAAGTAATTTTTTGTGTTGTTATTGTATTGCTTTAAATGTGAAATATTTGTGATGGGAGTCCGAGAATCTAAACCCAAAGTTGTTCAAATGTATTTCGTATAAGTATTTATTCAATGAATTCTGCAGAAAGGGACTAGAAGCCACAGAGTACACTACTAGTCTGTGAAGCTCAGATGAAGAACTCCCCCACGGACAGGCCCTTTATAACGAGCTCTGCAGCAATGCACTGCACACAACAGGCTCTTGTTCATATTATCAGCATGAAAAGTTACAGCACACAAGGATACAGCTTTCTCAGCGGCTATCCAAATGGTCTTCTAGCACAACATGTTTCAACTTTCTCAACAACTAACTGTAACTGTATTACTTTTACAACACAATTATAATTTCCACCCAAAAAATTACAATGTAGCCTATGGCTCTTATCACTGCAATGCAAGTTTCCCACTTGTATTCATGTGATTGGTGAACCCAAAACCCTTGTGTTATCAATAAGCAAATATGACCAGCTTTTCACGATTATATATATTTAAGCATAGGCCTACTGTTTACATCATGAATATCATGAATGTCCCGTCATCAGCTGACTGCAATGCTTTTGAGTCAAGTTAAGTACTTGTCTGAACACATGCAAACTCCATTCATGTACAATATTAATAACTATAAGTTGAAATTCACAAATATATTATTGCAATCAGAAAGTTGGTGGAAGCATCATAACACTGTCCTCGATGATTGAGAATTGTTTTTTTCAATCGCTAGGACCTATTTTTCACAACTTAAGGCAATTTTTTTCCTCTTCGTACGATTTTGTACAGGCCTTTGTTCATACGATCTCTGAAATAAATAAAACAATAGTGGCTTTTAGATATGTTACGGTAGTTGAAGGGGCGTCACGGGCTGATTTATATAATTTTTATGAGCTGTGCCAGCGACAAGTTAAGAGTTTGAACCTTCACGAGTCGATTTTAGCCTTGCCAACACACAGGACTACGCGACTTCGGCTAATCTTAGCCTTACTGTAAATTAAAGAGAGAATTCTTCGTCAACGCCGTGCACAGACTTGGAACTGTCGACGTAAGAATCAGTGGTTGTCATTTTATGCGCTGTGTTTTATAAACACGTTTATGCGTTACTTTTTATGTGTAGCCTTGATGTCATGCATAATAAGGTATCTGATTGCACTTTGCTCCTAAGTCAAATTATTTGGCAAACTACGTGTCTGTCTGTTTAAAAGTTTAAGGGTCAATAAAATGTGTATAAAACACAAATCTGGCAATTGATTTATACTTTGCACAATTGTGCATGTCGACATTTGGACTGGATTGCTGCCTGACGCCGTCAATAGCTGAAGTAGAGGAAGACAACGACGTAGCCGAGCAAATCATGTAATAATAATGTCATGTCGCGGTAGAGCTAGCCTGCTGTCAACTGATAAAAGTCAAGTTTGTGGCTAACTAACTACTGAAAAGGGCGAGTTTATTACACTCATTGCCAACGCTTCTCATACCAACAACAACATTAATCATTTGACTGCATTCGTCCCACTTATTATTACTACGATTGCTACGATACGTGTTATTGTGCAGACAGATATTCTGCGCGATAAGAATGTATTTGTCGACTGTCAAGAATGCACTGCTTCATCTTCTAGTCAATTAATTATAATGTTTTTGTTGCTACAGTGTACTCGTATCAGAATATATCCTTAGTGTAGTCCAGTTAAATTAGTCAGTAAGTTGAACTTGTCTTTACTCTGCCCCACCAGTAGATGGCTCTATCTGGCTGGGTATGTTTGGTAACGGGGGCTTCAAGGGGGATTGGAAGGGGCATCGCCCTACAGCTCTCAGAGGCAGGAGCCACAGTTTACATCACGGGGCGCCAGGAGAGGACTTTGAAAGAAACTGCAGCTCAGGTGAGGAGATGGCGTAAAAAACTTAATTGTCAATTGTCTCCAAGCCAGGGATAAACCGTTTTCCAGCACATATCCTCATGTAATGTTGCAACAGTGAATGTGTTTGCAGTTTGATAGTTTGGCACCATATAATGAGCCATTTTCTTTTGTTTTCTGACTATGTTTGTTTGAATCATGTTTATTTTTTTATCCTTTTAATGGCAGGTAAAAGAGAGGGGTGGGAATTGTGTGCCTGTGATCTGTGATTCTTCAAAAGAAGAAGAAATCAAAGACCTGTTTGAACAAATCACACGAGAACAAAATGGAAGACTGGACATTCTTGTCAACAATGCTTATGCTGGAGTACATGTGAGTGGCAAAACTCATAAATATTAATGTTGATTAATTTATTTAACCCTTGCTTGAGTTGTCTACCACCTTTATGGCTCAGTAGAAAAACATGACTAATTATTTCTCATCATATTCAATTCCAGGCAATTTTTGAAAACATGGGAAAGAAGTTTTGGGAAACTGATCCATCCATATGGGATACCATAAACAACACAGGCCTTAGGTAGATCAGCTGACTTATTCTGCCCAGTCTTGCCTTCCTCACAATGAGTAATTTCAAGATTACAATACTTTATGACATCCAGGACTTCAACTTGAAAACTCCAGTCTTTAATTAAATACCAGTAGTAACTTAAACTAATAATGGATACTGATATTCAAACAAACTGATAAACAAACTCACATTCTATTACATAACAGTAGTATAAAACTGAATTTTGTGGTTCATCAGGGGCCACTATTTCTGCTCTGTGTATGCATCACGGATTATGGTGGCTCAGGGCAGAGGCTTGATTGTAGTCATCTCTTCTATGGGAGGGTTGAAATATCTCTTCAACGTGCCATATGGTGTTGGCAAGGCAGCGGTGAGTCCTCCAGACAGTAAATGACTTAAACTGCATGTTTGACATGCTAGTTCAAACATGAACAATCAAAGTTTTCCCATTACTGTTCTGAACCTAAGCTCCAAGTCTTACTTCCCACACCACTCCAGTGTGACAGGTTGGCGGCAGACACAGCATTTGAGCTCAAGAGCAGAGGAGTGGTGTCTGTCAGCTTGTGGCCAGGGGCAGTCCAAACTGAGTTGGTGTCACAACTCGTCATTGAGAAGGACACACCAGTTGGTATTGATCCTAAGGTAGATGAACTATTGTATTATAACCAGAATACGTAAATTGTCTTTACAAATGATCCACAGTCTGGTAGCTCCATACTATGGGTAATGTTATTTTTGTCTTCACAAATGTAACTTTCAGAGAAATTTACAGTTTACTGTCTATTCAATGTTTGTATGTAAAACACATTTTCAGTTCAAAGATGTGTTTACCAGTGGAGAAACCACAGAGCTTAGTGGGAGGTGTATTGTGGAGCTGGCAAAAGGTACAGTTTGTTACTTTCTTTAAAAATTGATTCAGGTACCTAATACTATAAAAGGCAAAGGTATGAATGGTGTACACATTTCTCCCAAACAGGTTAATACTTAGTGAAACTATTGCAAGGTCATCCTTCTGTTATTTAAGCCTTCAAGGTGGTAGGACAATGGCTATTTAACATTTTGTCATGTCAAGTTATATGATCTCAGCAGTTGTAGTTATCTTTTTATTTTCTCTCTTGAATTTGTGTTTTTTGTGATGTGTTAAAGATAAGAACTTGATGTCACTAACTGGAAAAGTGTTGATGACCTCTGATCTGGCAAGACGCTATGGAATAAAAGATGTTGATGGTGAGATACACATGCTGTGACATAGTTGATTTACTTTCTGGACACCTCCATTCATTGTATAAAACGATCGCTCTTTACTTTCAGGACGCAGTGTGACAGACTACACCTCGATCAAATTCCTCGTGACCCAGGTTCCATATTTGTCCTGGCTCTCCCCTGTAGTGCCTTCATTCCTTCGGGTCCCCCGGTTCGCTCTTAACCTTGCCAGTGGACGTTTCTAAGCACCACCGACATTCCATGTCATAGCTACAGCATGTTTTCCTCACCACACAAACAGTCAACTGTACTCATCTATACATTTATATCTGACTGGTGGGTAATGCATGTATAAGCGTATGTAATAATAGGCTATTGAAGGGAGGAGTATTTCGAGGAGTATTTACTGAAAGCTAAACCCAGCTGTGACTAATCATAATGTAATACTGACTGTAATGAAATGTGATTTATATTGACAGAAAATCTGTATGATTATGTGCATATTCATGTAATGGTACAATGAAGATCTTTGAAAGGAGGTTTCACCAGAAATACATTTAGCTATGATGAGAACTGATGAGAGGCTGTGTTTAACTATTAAATCCATAAAATGTAAGCACTGGAAAGCTATTTTTCTTCCTTTTATAACCTTGATATTATAATATCAAATGATTAAATTGTTGGATGTTCTAAAGAGCATAGATATCACTCTGCGGGGACATTTGCATGTTACAGCATCAGAGAAACAGGTGAAAATCAGGTCACTTCAAGACATATCTAAAATAAATCGTGATAATGCGGTTATCTACTGTTAAATGTCTACTTATCAATGCCATTAAAGTACATTTAACACAGATGACCTTAGCTATGGCACTGGACATACGCAGTGTGAGAATGGGTTGATTTATTTCCATGGGCATTGCCAGTGATCACCTGTACTCCTTCACAGGCCACACATGCACTTAAAAACATCCATTCATCCATGCCTGTGTTAAGACAGGTTATAATAAAACTATGTTCATGTTCAGTTCAGTAGGGTCAGTTTCATGGATACAGTAAACATAAAGTATCAGAATTACTTTAATGAAATGGGTAAAGCTCTGCCACTTTAAGTACTGATTCATCCAATATTATTTAGGCAGAATTGGTCATTTGTAACAGTGAATGCATTGTAGGCTACTATATCATCAAGCCATGAAGATATGAACCAAAGTAAGTTTCCATTACTAAGTGGTATTAATAAACAAAAACGTTTTATATACTGTTTTTTAAACCAAAACACTAACTTTACCCATGCAGGAATAAGGCTTTTCAAGTTCAAAGTATGGACAACCTATACAGCACTGTAGCTGTATGCACTTCAGACATGGACTCAATACTGAGTCAAACAACTCACCATCAATCATACACACTTTTTTTTTTTAACCCAATTTAAACTTCAGAACCTCATTAAAATGTGAAGTAAAACATTTACGAATGTATGACACACTAGTACCCTACCTATGCCTAAATAAGGACACAGCTGTATGTCAATCATTAATTGCTGTTCTAATTCTGTGGACATTCAAAACAACAATAAAGAACATAATGTGATTACCTAAATTGATTTTTTTTTATTCTTTATACAAAACTGTTCAAAATCATTATGAAAGTTACCTTTAAAGGTATTTATATGTTGTTTACAGTTGAATCCCAACTGATACATGGGGATAAGATATGATAGTCCAAACAAAAAAGTCAGTTTACAACACAGATGATCTTTTTTCATACAGTTAGCTCGTTAACTCTAGCACAATTTGATTATTTTAACATCACTTGTTTCAGTGAGACAACATCTCCTAAATCTGTGTCCTTCACATCAACAACATTTCTCCTCATCATTATCTGTCATTCCTTGCCCGCTGTCCCAGCTACACCTCTGTAAAAGTGTGCAACAAAAATGGGGTCCCTCTCTTCTAAGATGTGCAAGAAGCTGTTTCTTTCCTCCTCACTCCAGGACTCAAACCATTGGGTCCAAAGGCGCAGCTGGCACTCAAATATATTTGGTGGTCTGTCCATAACCTTGAAACAATATAAAGAATAAATTCCAGAGTAGTGTTTAGTTTTTATTTATGTTTGGGGACGTTGACAAAAACAGCTTTTACATATGCAAATACATGACACAATTTGGAGTAAATTAAAAAAGGTTTACCTGAAGAGTGCTCAGTGAATCTAGGAGAGTGCACACTTTCCCTGGCACAGCTTTACCCAAAAGGTCCTGCAGGAACCGTTCCCTCTGAGCAGTGCCCCAACCTAGAAACCAGCTCAACACACATCTCTGCTCTTGAAGAGTAACGTAAGACAGTGGCATCGGCTCTCTACTAGCCCCAGAGTTCAGTGAGCAACATGATAAGGTCTCCAAGCTGAGAGGTACTGAGCCTTGTGGAGGCAATGGGAAGTCTGTCAGACTAGGTGAAGACAGGTTCTCTGTAGTGGAGGGCATCCGGTCAGGGGGCTGCTGGTTTGAGCCTTGGTTGACGTGAAAGAACCAGGACATCTTCAGAAAAAAAGAGCAAGATTATAAACATTCTAAATGGTGCTGAAACAATGACATGTTGAATTTAAAGTACTACACAATACAAAGTAAAATGTTAAGAAGTCTAGTCTAATATTCAATGCATTAAAATCATAACTACACCTAACTGACTGTTAGTGATGGCACCCATTTATTTTTATTCTTATACAATAGCCAAGAACTTTATAGAACCCACCTAGCTAGTCAGTAATCCACTATTCTGCTCTACCTGGATAGCTTTGTGGCTAACACAATTGCTGATTCAGTTGAGACAGTGGTGGTTTTAGATGGCTCTATTTAGTCTACCTAACTAGATAATTACAGTAGCAATGGTTTTCTCACCGCATAATTTTATACCGGTCGCCTTGTTTTACTCATTATGTAGAGCAAGTTTACTTAGAAACGAAGGAGTATCATCTACTAAATTTAGCAGCTAACTAGCCTGGCTAACGTTAGCTAGTTCATGATGGTTGTATGTGCCGTTTGTCGAAGGACAACATACCTTAGGACATCAAAGTTGCGCAAAGTGCGCAAATAGATGACTGTAATATGGTACGAACATTTTGTAATATCAACAAAATGCAGTAACAAAGCAGTGCAAGTAACGATTAGTTATGATTAGATGGACGACCGTTTAATATAACTAACCAGAATTGCATTAAAATCAAAGCACAACGTGTTTTTATCCATTTGGATATACATTTTGATCAAACACATTCCCATTGACGGAAGTCATCAACTGGGTGACGTTGGAAAGGAAGGCGTAACTCCGGAGCGAACGAGCTAGAGGAAGGGAAAATGGCGGACCTCGAAGACGTAACGCTGGACGGGAGGCCGCTCCATTCTTTAAGGGTAGCCGATTTAAAAGCTGCGCTAGAGGAGAGAGGTCTTCCTAAAAGTGGACAGAAAAATGCTCTTGTCAAGAGACTCAAAGGGGTAAGTTTGGATAAGGGTTTCACATCACAATACCTGCAGCTCCAAGACCTCGGTGCTAGATGGCTAAGCTAACGCTAACATAGTCAGGCTGATGCTTGTCTCGAAGGCCAGAATGCATTCTTTAGTTTGAGGAATGACTGAATGTGCTCTGTGTATACTGTGCGCGGTGGGGATGTCTATAGAATAAATGGACACTTTAGAACGGGCTATTTAGAGCAGCTAGTTTGTCTGAAAATTACTAGTTGTGATGTGTGTATATTGTTAAACGCAAATAGTTGAAAGTGGCTTGCAAATAATAGGAGTCTAGTTGGTCTTCCGGAGGTCAGGTCCGCGCTTTGTTGGTATGCACGAGTTGAGGGGGGAGGTTACACAACGTGGATGCATCTACTGTAATGTTACTGGAAAAGGGAATGGTAGCTTGCCACCAATGAGCAGGATCTAAATGTTTTCCTCTTTTTATCATAACTGTTAGGTTAACGTAAAGTATTGTGTCATTTATGTAATTGGCCTGTACACGTAGTGTAGACCGTAATAATGAATAGGCTCAACTTTTCAAAAACTATCATCATAGCTATGATTATCATTAACACCGTTACGCCCCTTTTTCAATTGAAAGAGACATTTAACAACAATCTTATTCTAATCAATTTTATTTTATTATGTATGCAGCTTGCCAGTGTAGCTTACATGGTGTAACATAAAAAAAATATTTAAAAAACCTGCATAGGTAAATGTGCCTTATTGGAAACTTGATGAATTGTGTAGTTAGCGAATGGAGAAGAGTTTTATCTTTCACATAGTTGTTTGCCGAGAACCTGTAAAAATATATATTTTGTCCTCATCAGGCCCTCATGCTGGAGAACCTCCAGAGAACCTCCACTCCTCACATTGGACTGCAGCCAAACTCTCAGGTGAGACCTAAGCAGGAGTAGCCAGCAATGAACTTGGAACATTTGTATGTGCAGAACGTCAGGTTGGGCAATATCTTTTATTGTCCGATTTTGACAAGGATATTTATTCACCCAGATTGGGGAGGAGATGAGCCAGAACAGCTTCATAAAGCAATATCTGGCTAAGCAACAGGAGCTCTTGCGACAGCGTCTGGAGAGGGAGGCCAGAGAGGCTGCGGAAACTGACGGTGAGTGACAGTGCCTTAATCATATCGTCTTAAATCTTAAGACGGGGTTCTCCAATCCTGGTCCTCAAGGGCTGCTATCCTGCATGTTTCAGATGCTACCCTGCTCCAGCACACCTATTTCAAATGAATGGGTCGTTCTCAAGCTCTGTGGAAGCCGGGTAATGACCATTCGTTTGAATCAGGTGTGCTGGAGCAGGTTAGCGCCCATTCAAGCTGGCCTCAGTTTGATATCTCAATTGTATTTTTCAATGTACAGAACAAGAGAATCTTACAGAAGTCAACAACAGCTCCTCCTGTCCTGCAGACCAGGTTCGATTGCAAGTGCAGTTTTATTGTATATGACTTTTTCTGTTGTTTAGAATTAGCCTGCTCTCTTGTCATTGCGTGTTTGAGGTAACGTAATGTCATGGGATACAATGGAATGCATGCAATGGGATCATCTTGAAAAGGTGCATGCATGAGAGAATCCAAATGGCTGTATTTTTCGCGACAAACACAGTCTCCGCTGCCTTTCCGTCCTCAATAGGATGTCGCACCTGTGTTGGGTGACCAGCCAAAGCCGCTAGGCTCCCCTGAGGGAGAGGCACCAGCAGGCCCAGCAAGCATGGGAGATGGGTACAGAGCCAGAGAAGGTCAAGTGTCTGGAGGACCACTCGCTCCTTCCTCACCTACCTCTGCCCCCGGTGCTGTCCCCTCATTGCGTGTTGCTGGTGGCGAGCAGCGACCAGAGAGGGTTCCCACTTCCAGCCAAGTACCAGATGATAGCGATGACGATGACAGTGACGGAGGGGATGAGGACGGTGAGGACGATGACTGGGACGCGAATGCCAGGAGGAGGAGGAGTCTCGGAGAGCCGGCAAGAGGCCAGCCTGCAAGAGAGAGGTCTGGAGGATCCCACCAGCCCCCACCCCACATTCCTCAACTGTTGTCCCAACAGCTTCGCCAACCCACCCCTCCACCCTCCCCTCCCCCAGAATTATCATTCCCTCTGCCTGATACTCCCAAACAAAGCCCCCCGAGCCCAGGTGAGCCCCCAGCTAGGCAGCGTACTTCCAGTACCTCCAGCTCTGGCTCCTCAAGCAGTGGCAGCCGTAGCAGCAGCCCAGAGCCACAGAGCGGCCATGTGGATCGCAAGCCTGGTCCGCTGACCTTGCTCGCCCGCAAAATGGAGTCAGAAGGTGCTTTCTCTGGAGCTGGGTGGCACGGACGTGTGGATGGAGAGAGGCAGGACAGCAGTGCTGCAAATGCAACAGTGTTTCCTGGCAGAGGTCCTCAAGAGGGCACAGTGTCGGCCATCACCCATACTGCCAATCCTGCAGCGGGCCTGCCCTACTGTAGTATGATCCCAGGAAAGAACCAGGGAGTCCATCTCACCCATGGTCAAGTCCCTGTGAGTGTTCTAAGGGCCACTGGCATGGAAGAGAGAGACATGGATAGGGAGCAGCAGATTGAGAGAGAAAGAGAGATGGCGCTTGAGCAAGAAAGACTTCAAGCCCTGGAGTTGGAAAGACAAGAGAGGCAAAGGTTATTTGAGCAAGAGCGTGCCATGGAACAGGAGAGACAGAAAGTTTTGGAGAAAGAGAGGGAGGAGAGAGAGCGAGCTTTGGAGCGAGTTGAAAGAGAGAGGCAGGAGCAGGAGAGAGCGTTGCAGCGAGAAAGGGAAGAGAGAGAGAGGGCTTTAGCAAAAGAACGGGAAGAGCGAGAGAAAGCGCTCGCGAGAGAGAGGGCTCTACAGCTGGAGAGAGAGAAGGAGTTGGAAAGGCAGAGAGTTTTGGAGCAAGAGCGTGCTATGCAGCAAGAAAGAGAGGAGCGAGAAAAAGCTTTGCAAAGAGAGAAGGAGGAAAGGGAGAGAGAACTGCAGTTGGAGAGGGCCAGAGCTTTGGAACTGGAAAGAGAGAAGTTGGCAAGAGCTCTTGAGCAAAAAAGAATGGAGAAGGAGACAGCCTTGGAAAGAGAGAGGATGGAGAGGGAGATGGCGTTGGCCCGTGAGAGGGAGGAAAGAATGAGAGAGGAGAGAGAAAGGGTTTTGATGCAAGAGAGAATGGAGAGAGAGAGGGCTCTGGAGCAAGAAAGGATGGAGAAGGAGAGGGCATTGGAGCAAGAACGATTGGATAGAGAGAAGGTTTTAGAGCAAGAGAGGCTGGAGAAGGAGAGGGCTCAGGAGAGAGAGAGGCTGGAAAAGGAGAGGGCTCAGGAGAGGGAGAGGCTGGAGAGGCTGGAGAAGGAGAGGGCTCAGGAGAGAGAGAGGCTGGAGAAGGAGAGGGCTCAGGAGAGAGAGAGGCTGGAAAAGGAGAGGGCTCAGGAGAGAGAGAGGCTGGAGAAGGAGAGGGCTCAAGAGCGAGAGAGGCTGGAGAAGGAGAAGGCTCTTGAGAGAGAGAGGCTGGAGAAGGAGAAGGCTCTTGAGAGAGAGAGGCTGGAGAAGGAGAAGGCTCTTGAGAGAGAGAGGCTGGAGAAGGAGAAGGCTCTTGAAAGAGAGAGGGAGATGGAGAAAGAAAAAGACAGGGAAAGAGCTCTGGAACGTGAACGCCAGGAGATGGAGAGGGCTCTGGAGCAGGAGAAAACCCTGCAGAGAGAAAAGGAGGAGACGGAGAGAGCTGTAGAACAAGAGAAAGAAAGGCTTAAAATGGCAGAGAGAGAGAGGGAGAGTCATCTTCCTCCATGGAAGCGAGGTCGTGAGATTGGTCTCACCCCCCTGCCCACTCCTCCCCCCTCTCCACAGGAGCAGGTAGAATGGTGACAACAGAGGGAAGAGAACAGGAGGGTGGGCAGCCTGAGGCAACACGGAGGGACAACCAGCCCGCAGACTCTGGTACACCCCTGTCACCAAATCTTAAGACACCTCTGTCCCCCCAGTCCTCTTCCAAGAAGTCCCGTTTCTTGAGAGACGCCCCAGTTCTTCCCCCTTCTTCCTCTGCGGTCATCAAAAGGCCTCGTACCTTTTCTGACGGCCCACATCCTCAGGCCTCTCCCTTCAGCGAGGAAGGGACGCAGTCTTCTTCTGAGAAGGCAGCGCTCCAGATGCCTTCCAGACAGGGCGTTCTTGTGTCAGCGCCACCAGTAGCCTACGGGTCTGGGGTTATGGCCTCGCTGTCCAGTCATTCTCAAGGAGACAATACTAGAATCCTGACTTCAGAGGGGAACATCCAAATGGACAAAGGGGAGACAGAGAAACGTGCACTTGAAGAGTTGGCTAAAAAAGGAAAAGGCGTGGATGCCAGAAAGATCCCTTCAAGTCCAGCGGGGGCCAAGCTGCCCCTGTCATCCCCGCCAGAGGCACGTGAGGCAGAAGGAAGAAGAGGCAGAGACGAGAAGAGGGAAGAGAAGCGAGGCACGCGTACCTCCTCATCCAGTGACTCCTCGTCCTCAGACTCTGAGTCGGGGTCGTCCTCTTCTCGTTCATCCGGGTCGTCCTCGTCCTCACAGGACAAAGCCCACGCCACTGCCAGTGGTAGAAGGGTGAGTGGTCCTCTCACTTATCAATGCGCCAATACACCGCCCAGACAACAACATAGGCTGTTGCAAGCAGATTTTGTTTGGATTTTTTTCTCCTCCCTTTTCTTCTCTTTTCACTGTTGTAGGAGACAGCAAAGTAAGGTTGAAGCTATAATGGAGATGAGAAAATGTTGCTGTACTGCTCTAACAGTGTGTGTACAGATATCTAAATAAGACACGTTCACCAGGGAAGTGTAAGCGTCACTCTAAGGGGTTAATAAATGTACATGGCGAGGGGAGACTTGTATATCTGGAAGACATGATCATGCCCACTTTAATGTTGTACGTGTCTATGAGGACAGACGTAGCTACAGTCAGTAATTGTTTTTAAACCCTACACGCTCCACCAGTTCTGTATATCCATACATTTATCCTATTACATCTTTGCCCATTTCACATTATAGACATCTCTCTCTTCCTTTAGTCTGAGAAACGTCAAAGAAACAGCTCAGCCCAGGATAAGAAACCTGCCCGGCATGAGAATTCAACAGAGACCCCAAAAGTCCCTCTTTGCAAGAGGGGCGTGTCTGAGAAGAAGGACATGTCCACCGATGGAGACAAACACAGCAAGGTCAGCTGGCTCAAAGCCTACCTACCAGCTCATCATTATCCAGCATTGCATGACACAAACATGTAAATGTCAATTCGGCCTGTTTTCAGTGGTCACTGAAGAGTTGAATGACAGCTTGTGCATAAGGCTGTCCACATACTTCTTTTGATAACCGTTTCATTTCAAATCATTAGAACCCATTCCATGGAAAACCGACTGGAGAAGATGACCGGCAGAGGAGTGAGAATAGTGATGTGGAGGAAGACGGAAGAGAGACAGCCAGGTCTGATTGTGTTCACACAGTTGGTGCACATGCATGCACACAATATTGTAACACCCCTTGCTTGCAGATATTTGGCATAGTTACAGTAAATAATTGTGTCAATGGTCTATACCCATTTAGGTGATCGATTATTATTCAAGTAAGAAACACTTGCTTTTGAAATCCGTGGCTGATTGTGGGGGGGTCCTTTCTATAGCATTTTCATGCAAACTGACAGTGGTACGTATTGGCGTGAATGCGATGACAAACACCGACGTATTCCTGCGGCAGAGCGCCAAGTTAATCTAAAGGTCTTAGTACATGTCGTTGAAGGCTAGGTTTGCTTCACAATCGGGTCAAAATATGAGGTTGTCAGAAGCTGTTCAAAGGAAGGTAGGAGACGAGAAAAGCATCCGTCACATCGCAGGGAATATTAAACTAGCGACCTGTCTCTGGTGCTGATCGTTGGATTATTGTTGCAACACCGTTGACACTGCGGCTAATTTACAGTTTACAGTCGACTAATAATAACGCACCACTGTCAGTCTTGGGATTGCTATAAAAATAAAGAAAACTGCTCGTAATTGTAGCCGCTGTGTGTTTAAATCTAACTGAATGTCGCAATATTTGGAAGGACTGCGAATGCAAAACTTGACATGAGCCTGTTTTTGTTCAACTTTCGGTATTACAATTAGGTTTAATATATTAGTGTCATAATCAGCTTAGTGTTATTATTGGCTAGTTGTGTTAACCGTCTTAACGGTTTATAGTTGTTATCCAACTACCATAGGTTTGTTGAAGTCAAATATTATTACAACCTGTTTTGTGTAATATCTAGGCTTGTAATCACAGTGGCCTATTCCATACAGATCCAAGTTGCATACAATAACTTAATTTTCCTCCTAATAAATCTCCCTGTTTTTCAATTTCCTTTGCCCCGCCCAGCCCTCTTCATGACCTGTGTTTTGAATCCTTCTTTGTCCAGGGAGGTGAAGCAGGGTGCCGTGGCAGAGTCTGAGCAGGCCCCAGAGGCCGCTGAGGAGGTAAGGCTGCAGTTGAACTTAAGTCCAGTTTGAAATGTGTTTCTTATGTCTGACCAGAGCTGTACTCTCAGGGCTTGGGTGTACCTGGAAGGATGCTTCTCTTCAGTAGTCTACCTGAAACATAGAACCTAGGATCCTAACTTGGGGAAATAATTCTGTTCATTTTTTAGTTTGCGCTCATCAGTTTATCATGTCTTATTTGCTTTCGACTCTTCACATAGTAGCATAAAATATGCCTGAATGCTAAGAGGCTCTCTGTCAAGAGGGTGATTTGAAAACTGGTACATTCAATGTTTCAGCAGTTTTGTAGCTGTTTGATTTGGCTATGTTTTTTTAAAACCTTTGCTGATGCTTTCTGAGACAGAAGCAGCATGGGATGCTAACTGTGGCTGATGTTTAAAACCCCATTGATTGCTTTGTTATAAAGGTGCTCATGCCTCTTCCATTACCCCTAATGGTACCTGCATACTACTACTGCCACTACTACTACCACTACTACTACTGCTGCACCTGTTCCACTGTCACCAAGGGCCCTGGGTATACCTCAGATAGGCCCCAGATTCTGCACTGCAGAGGGACATCCATGGCAACACAGGCCACGTTGCCACTGAGATGGCTAACGGGAGCTATTGATTGGACTGCTCGACTAGAGGTCTGAGAGAGGGGTGTGTGGTCTGTCACCAAGGCCCCCCCCTGCTCCTGACTGAGCCCACCTGGGTGGCCACACTCAGCCACACAGGAGATGAGGAAGCACTCACTCGGCACCAAAGGTTTCTCCGACACAAGTTATTGAACGGCTTTAGGTCATGGTGCTGGACTTTTAACATCTAGTTACAGATGAAGGCTCTTGCCCAATGGACTTGAACAGAAACCTTATCCATGTGGTACTGGACTGTGAATATATCAGTCAAGAAGTTACACTGTGGACATTTTGTTTCCATGGCCTTTTCTGGTGCATATCAGGACACTCACAACCAATGTTTGGTCGTTTGCTGTTTGGCCATCAAGGAGAGATTTGCCATTAGGTCTCTACCTCAACAACATTTCTGCTACATCTTGGAGATTAACCTGAACCAACGCCAGTGTTGTTTAAGGAATATTTGGACTTTGAAAAGAAGTGACTGCATGCAAGGCATAATCCCATCTCCATCTAACGACCTTTGGACAGTGACAGAACAGAAACACATGATAAAACTCTGAAAGGACTAATGCCTGAGATCTGTGGACTAACCTGGCCCAAAGCATTGTCAAGCCCCACTCCCAATGAACTACAGAGCCCAACCTGCCAACCAGCTCTGATACCCACCCAAACATCTCAGCCTCCTTTGATTGGACCCTTGTTGCCTAGATACAGTACATGCAGTCGTGATTGGGCCATATCCAACCCAGTAAGGATCAGGTGTCAGTGGTACCAGGGAATAAGTAGTCATTTTCTCAATGTTATTCTTTACCAAGAAATATCTAGATAATGCTTAGTTTCAGTCAGAAGTCCTCCTTTTACCCTTAAATGGGGGAATTGACTACAATTTTGAAATGTAGTCCACAAGTCCAGATTATTCATGGCTACTGCAGTTTTGATTTACATATTTGAATATACATTTTCAACATTACATATGATAGTCTTTCAAGCCCAGTGTTTCCAAACACAATTTGGGTGTTATTGTCATAGTTGATAAAAAATGACTTGTTATGAAACAGAAACTGCAGTATTGCCATCAAGATACCACCTATCTGTCTTATCTTTGAGATAGACTGCTGGTCCATCCCAACACCTTCCTACTCAAAACTTTCCATTGTGTAAACTGAGCTAACGGGACATATTAGCGGTATGGGCCTACTGGCTAAACCCCAGCCATACGCTAGGGACCAAACATGTGAGCAGTCCTGACTGAGTTGAAGGTGGCCTGAAGTAGCAGTCTCTCTCACTGAGTCTCTCTCCCCTGCTTTCTCTCTCCCACTCTCTATATTATTGTCCTCCCTTCAACCTTTCCATAAGCCCTGTCCCTCCATGTCTGCCTCTCACCACCACCCCGTTCCATGGGGTTGGTCTTATCTCTTCTTGTTTCAGAGCCTGACACCCAAGGCCTTCACCGCCCGCAAGATCTCCCTTAGCAGTGAGTATACCGCCCCTCACCAAACCTCCCCGTCTTCAGCCGTTCTGGCGTTAGCTGCAGCTAGTCATCTTGACCCAGAGCAAACACTAGCGTTAGCTGCAGCTAGTCATCTTGACCCAGAGCAAACACTAGCGTTAGCTGCAGCTAGTCATCTTGACCCAGAGCAAACACTTGTCCACCTCTCCCCCCCTATTGTTCTTTTGTCTTTGTATGATGCTGTTCCTGTGTCTGTGTGAGCTCCTGTTTGGGATGCCGCTGCAGGACCTTGCTCACTTCCTCTTGTGGCCCTCCCAGGCAGTAAGACCTCCCCAGGCACCGGGAACACAGAGGGAGAGTTGGAGTCTGGAGGTGCAGCAGGGAGGAAGAGGAGGTGGGGCTCCAGCACGGCCGTCACTGCCAAGAAACCCTCCATCAGCATCACTACAGACTCCCTGAAGGTACCGCCCACTGACCACAGCAGACACCGTCAGCCCTTCCATTACAGCCCCCAAAGCTGGGCCACACCCCATGTACATGCTTGAATCCAGTTCTAATCTCTCTCTCTGCCCCATCCCCAGTCTCTGATCCCAGACATCAGGCCATGTCCAGGCCAGGAGGCGGTGGTGGATCTGCACCCAGAGGAGGCTCACCTCTCTGGGGGAGAGGAGGACAGCAGGGAGCTCCCTGACCAGGAGCTCAAGATCAGACGCACCGTGACACAGGTCAGCCGTGTGCACTGAAGGGGACAGGCTAAATAGGGGATCCACTTTAAGGACTTCAGAAGACGGGCCAGTTAGATTAACACAGAGATAAATGCATTTGTAAAACATGACCCATGACTTAGTTTTGACCCTGCTCATCCTCTGCTTCTAATATGTCGGATACCAGGTGGTTCCCTCAGAGAGTCAGGAGAACGGCCAAAAGGAGGCTAAGAGGAGCAGGCGTGAGGACGAGGAGAGGGAGGACGGAGGGGAGCTGAAAGCCCAGCGTGAGAGAGGGAAGAGCCACGAGGAGAAGATGAACAGTTTGTTCCCAGGTGCCATGGAGACACAGTCCCCATCTCCTCCCAGTCATGACATGGACATGGACACAGGTCAGATATTACGGCTTTTGTTTCAACCTGCTCCTGTGGACAACAGACTGATGTTTACCCTAGGATATTGAAGCTGCCACACCATTGCTGGTGGTAGTGGGTTTACATATTTCCAGTTGACGTTGTTCCTCATCTCCCCCTCCCCCCCCTCCCCCCCCCAGTCACCCCTGGAGACACGCTGATCCGTCGCTCCATCAGCCAGCAGAAGTCTGGCGTGTCCATCACCATCGACGACCCTGTCCGCACTGCCAGGCAGCCCTCTCCACCACGGGGCAAAGTCTCCAACATCGTCCACGTGTCTAATCTGGTCAGAGCCTTTAAAAACACTCGCACCCTGGCTTCTCTGTACGCCATCCAGCTGCTGTCATGCCGTGACCTTCTGGGTATATGACACCACTCTAGAACATGCTGCTGCAGAGCCGTCTGCAGAGTAATAAAGTGGATGTGATTCGGCAGGGCTGGCTGAGTGGCTCGGGGGGTGTTGTACTGACGCTGTGTGTTGATGCAGGTGCGGCCGTTCACCCTGGGCCAGCTGAAGGAGCTGCTGGGCCGGACGGGCACCGTGCTGGAGGACGGCTTCTGGATCGACAAGATCAAGTCCCACTGCTACGTCACCGTACGTACACACACACCCAGGCGTCTCCTTCTGGGTCTGGGTTCCTGCTTCTGGACTCAGTAATGACTGACTGCCTCTCTTTACTCCTCCTGTGCGGCAGTACCCCAGCCCAGAGGAGGCGGTGGCCACGAGAGCAGCCCTCCATGGGGTGAAATGGCCTCAGAGCAACCCCAAGTTCCTCAACGTAGACTTCAGCCAGCAAGAGGAGGTGGGCATCATCCCCGTCGCATCCCCGATCTGTCGGATCTCTTCTGACCTCATTATAATGATATATCCTCTGGGTTTGTGTAGCTGGACTTCCACAGAGGCCTGTCCACAGACGAGAAGGCGGGCGATGAGGCGGCGGCAGGGCCCGGTCGAGGCCGGCCAGCCGGGCCAGCCCCCCTCCTGCCGGAGCGAGACCAGTGGGCGGAGCGCGAGCGTGAGATGGAGCGCAGGGAGAGGGCCAGGGCCGAGCGGGAATGGGACAGGGACAAGGTCCGGGACTTTGGCAAGCCAGGAGAGGAGCGGGAGGGAGGCCCCAGGAGGTCCCGGTCCAGGGAGAGGAGGCGTAAGGAAAGGGGCAAGAGCAAGGAGAAGAAGACTGACAAGAAGGGTGAGGAAGAGGGGGAAAGAGAGAGACGTCATATACGTGTTGTGTTTTTCGTATGTGACCTGCTGTTTGACCAGTTCTGCGTGTGTCTTTTACAGAGAAAGCTGCAGAAGAGCCCCCAGCCAAAATGCTGGATGACCTCTTCTGCAAAACCAAAGCAGCTCCTTGTATATACTGGCTCCCCCTTACAGACGAGCAGGTGAGGATAACCTCAGTGTGCATCTCCCATTTCGCATTCACGTGGTGAAGGCCTGCCATATGGCGAGTGCGTACATTTGTCTAAAACAACGACTTGACATGGACACGTGTTGTATTCCCGGTTCGTCTCCCCAGTTTGCCCAGAGGGAGGCAGCCAGAGCCGAGCGGGTCAAGGAGCGAGAGAGGAAGAGGAAAGAGATGCAGGACGAAGAGGACAAGAAAAGGGAGGAGGAGCGTAAAGAGAGGATGAAGGCCGGCGGTAACACGGGCGGGGACAGAGGGGAGGGAGAGAGGGGCGACCGAGACCGGGACAGAGAGCGTGACAGAGGTAGGGACAGGGAGAGGGAGGGGGACAAGCGTAGGGAAGCAGGCTACCGCAGGCCAGGGGGCAGCAGTGCAGGGGGGAGCCGGCGCTCTCGCAGTCGCAGTGACCCCCCCCCACGAGACAGGCGGCGCTAAGAAAAAGCAGCCAGTGTGTGGAACTGTCTTAACCCCTTCCTCATCACTGTTCCTTTGTCACTTCCTCTACTTTGTTACAAGTAAGATGCCACCCCCCACCCCCCTCAGTGGACCAACTGATGTAGTCTCCGTCTCCTGAACAGTCACTTTTTTAAAGCACATATCCATACACCCACACCCACACAGATATCCATGCCCACATAGGGACCATGACGTTAGCAGTGTTGGCTCCCACAGGGCCGTATGTCTTGCTCAAAGTCCAAGTTCAATCTTACTTAATTTTTCTTTCCTCCATTTGCCTTTTTTCTTGTAATATTTTTGTCATCTTGGCTGAATAGCTGTCTGATAGCTGTTGCCTAACTTCCCCTCTCTTCCCTGTGTGTCCTTAACATGAAAGTGCAGAGCTTCAGTATGTTGGCCCCCTTGCTAGTGATTTTGCGGCTTATTTCCGTTGGGAGCTAGTCTACTTCTGCGTGCTCTGGCAGTGACATCTTTAGACCCAGAAACACGCCCTAGCCTATCCACCCTAGCCTATCCACCCTAGCCTATCCACCCTAGCCTATCCACCCTAGCCTATCCACCCTAGCCTATCCACCCTAGCCTATCCACCCTAGCCTATCCGCCCTAGCCTATCCACCCTAGCCTATCCACCCTAGCCTATTCAGCCTAGCCTATCCACCCTAGCCTATCCACCCTAGCCTATCCACCCTAGCCTATCCACCCTAGCCTATCCACCCTAGCCTATCCACCCTAGCCTATCCACCCTAGCCTATCCACCCTAGCCTATCCACCCTAGCCTATCCACCCTAGCCTATCCACCCTAGCCTATCCACCCTAGCCTATTCAGCCTAGCCTATCCTGCCTGTGTACAAAAGTGGATGGAAAAGGAAAATGCTAAAAATGATATGCATTTGCAAGGCGGCGCAAACGTTCTACATTTCGTACTGGAGGGCAAGCTGGGTGTATAACTATGCTGCTATCCAGTCCTTTCAGGATTTCTAGACAAAAACCTCGTTCCAGGGTTGGAAAGACAAGTTATGCTGTGTTCTCTATCTCCTTTTGTCCTTGTTCGGTTGAGACTTTTTTTCTTGCAGGAGGTTGTTGATGAGCTGTCGACCTGGCACAGGTTTCTCTGCTGCCCTGTGATGTGTTCCTTGTCCAGCTTCAACCTCAAATTCTGTTCTCCTTTGTCAAAGCAGTCCGGAGAAGGGGGGTGCATATTATTAAATCTCAAGTTGTTTTAATATTGTTTTTTATAATCATTTTAGTATGAAAGCTTACTTTGTTCTTTTTTATTTTCCATTTATGTTTACGCCTGTAAGTGGTGAATGTACAAATAATAAAAAGTCAAGTTTGAGAAATGTGCTTTTTGATGTTTCTTCCATGGACAAAAGTTATAATTTGCAGTTGGTTGAAATAAAATCCAGGCAATGGAAAGGCCCAATGAGGTCGGATTCCATACATAACAAATTAACTGCATCAGTTATGGAATTTACAGGTGAGCCATTGGTTTGGAGCCGTTGGAATATGTATCTAAAATGTCTCACCTTGATTTGAGAGCTCTTTGATATATTGCAGGATTGTCCACAGCTAAAGATAGAGATACTTTATTTCCCCTATCTGGTCATGTTCAGAAATGTTCTGACTACTAGGAAGGTAAGTCTAATGCTGCCATGTGTTTTGGCCACAAGGTGTCAGATCTGTCCTACACCACAGTGTAATTATGTCTGAGCACAATGATGTCAGAGGGAGGATCTCTTGCTATGATTGGACCCCAACTAATAAAGCACAACAGCTTGAAATGGAGTCTCCCATTGGAAGAATATAGGCGTTCAGAGTGTACAGCTGGCAAGATTTCTACACAGAAGATGGATGCTATGTCACCTGGTGTACAGCTCTTAATTGCATGCTCATGGATATGTCAGTGGCATACTAATTCAATTAGTATATCTTAAGTCTGGTTCAAATGCTGACCCTTCAGGACCATAACCCCTCACCCTACCCATCCCTCTACATCCTTTCCACCCTTCCTCTCTCTCCAGTGCATCATAGAGCCCTCTATCTTTGGCCTGTTCTCTCCTTCACCCTGGCCCTGACATTCCTACTGCAGAGCTCAGCACAGCTCCTATGTAATTACAGCCTGCTGGTCGCTGACTTGAACATTTTTGTACCCTGATGCAATTCTGTGCTTCTGGGCGCCCAGAGCGGGTCAACCCTCCCGGCCTGCACCCTGGCACTGCTCTGCGGCTGGCCTACTGAGCACTCTGGCCCCCGGGAGAAACCAGGGAGCATGCAGCAGCCTGGATGCGTTGAGTACAGATATTAAGATAAAGCAAATGTTCTGCCTCTATTCATGTAATATCCTCAGCGAGAAGATCACTTGGTTCCCGTTTCATGAATATCTGCGTGCATGTGTGGGTGTAAATATGTTGCTAAATAGATGACAAGGTATTTTGGTCCTTGGAGTGTGGTGTTTCCGGGGTGGCTTAAACAGACTTTTTATTCTGTGGGTCTGTGTGACAGACATATGAGCTGTAGTCACAGTCAGTGACTACTATCCTCTCAGCTGAAAGAGGAGAGAAAGACAGCCCAAGCTTCCAACATCGAGCAGGCTGGCACCAGTCCAGCACAACACCACGACAGACAGGCAAAGCGAGCTGTTTCAGCTCTGCAGCTTGCTGAAATAGGCTGACTTGGTGTAACAACACAGCTGCCCTCAGGTCTCAGTGGAACCGAAAGAAAGCATGTGTCTCTGGTCGATGGCCTAGACACAACCACTGACCACCTCTGTTAAGGGTAGAACTCAGGTCAAGGATGCACCCAACTCCACTAACCATACCAGCCGAGTCAGCTGAGTTGGGCCTGTGTATGCTGATGACAGGGCTGTAAAAACAAGAGTTCCAGCCCTGTAAGCACCACCCCCACCCCCCAGCCCCCTCCTTCTCTCTTCATCCTCAGTGAAACCACATGGGTCTTTGTGTCCAGCTCTCTCAGAGGAACACAACACTGAGGCCCACCATACAGCTCTTCTTTCAAAGGCTACTTCTGATGTGGCCGTTCAGAACTCACTTTTTTCCTCTTTCACTCACATAGACACACTTTGTTACACACCATTTTTGTTACCGTCTATTCCCTCTACTGTCCCTTTAGACAATTTAGTTTACCTGTCTAAAATGCAAAGAAAACAGTGCTTATCTGGTGAAAAGACTCAACAGTTGATATTTGTTGCCACATGTGGAGACCTACAGTTGAACACATCTTGTACTGCATTTTTTGGTGTTGTTTTTGGTCCTCCTTGCACGCCTTTCCTTTTCTCTCTCCTGCTTTGCGATGACATATGTGTGCTTATGAGAAACAGATGTAGCCTAGTGCATGAAAGCAATTAAGGAGAGAGAGAAACGTTGTTAACAGTGTTAAGTTGTAATGTAGTTTGTTACAAGAGAAAGAGAGAGATGGAAGAAAGGGTAAGAATGGTTATCTGAGCCCTCCAATGTTATCTAGAATTTCTATACTATTATATAGTAAGCAGATCTGTTTCAAGTGTGTCGTCCAGACCAGGCCGAGGTTGAAGCAGGGGGGTTTCCGAACGGATGTGACTGGGTCAGTGCGAGGGTAGCTGGGGTTGGGGTGAGAAGGGAAGGTAGGTGGGTCTGATTCAGCAGCTCTTACAAGGGAGTCTCTTCCTGCTTGGTTTAGGAAACGGTGCCATCTGAGTGAAAAAAGTAATGATGGTGTTAAGAAATGTTGATTGTTTAACTTCCTACCACCTGTATTATGTTCACACAATACCTTTTTGGCCATAAAATAGTTTCTATAACACCACACCCATGTCAAAGTGCAGACTGTGTGTTACATAGCAGAAGCACATTAATGCAGCTGTTTCGAGTGATAGCTGCAGATTCAGCACTGCGAGGGAGAGACAGACATAACCACATACCATAAGAAAACAGAACAATGTCGGATACTGTGTAAAAAAAGATGCATAGTTTTTTTACTAAAGAAAAGAGAAAAACAGAGATTATCACAGGCAGTCAAGATCCTCAACCTAAACTCCAAAAGGTCCCAGGCAGGGATTGAAACCAGGAACTTCTTGCTGCAAGACACTGTACCACTGTGCCATTGACATACATGAATTGAGTAGGGGGAAAGCACACACATATACAAAGCTACTTGGTGTGTATCAGTGTTTTTGTGCAGGATGTGGATGTTTTAAACTGAACCATATGTATTTTCTATAGCCTATGGTGCTGCTTGCCCTTTAGAATGCCCACGATCATCCATACTAAGCAGATGTTTATACACGACACAGTAACTCTGTTATGTTCACTATATTGCATCTACATTATCGTTTCAGTCTCTGTCACAGGGACAGTTTATGGTTGCCTGGGAATATATTTAGTCATTTTTAGCAGACGCTCTTATCCAGGGCTGCGTCCATCATAGGACGAATCTTAATTTTACGGGCCGTTCCCAAAGACATCGTAGCTTAAGTGTCTCTTGAAAATTCGTAACTCTTTAAAGCGCATAGATTACCCTACTCCTTACGATCATGTTTGGGAAACGCACGTAAGGAATATCGATGGTTTAGTTTTTTTGCTCGATCGTTGCTAAGATCCATTGTTATTGGGAAACGCAGCCAAGAGCGATAAGAGCAATGCTGTGATGTCACACTGGGGGCAGACTAGTCTTTGCCAAGTCTCCATTCATTAGCAGGTGGGCTAAAGGGTAGCTAAATAGTCACAGGAAGTGTTTTACAGAGAGATAGAGAGCCTTGAAAAAGAAGGGGAAGTAAATGAGGGAGACCGAGAGGGAGATTTAGTTTAAATCAAATCCTTGCATTGGGGACAATTGACAGGAGAATAGAGAAGTTTTGCAATGTGGTCTTTCAGAGTTGAGAAAGACAGTGAGTCACTTGACAGTAAGCGAAGAAAATGTCTCCAGTTACACAGAGGGAAGTCTGGGTGTGTGTGTGTGTGTGTGTGTGTGTGTGTGTGTGGGGGGGGGTTGTGTGCTGAGGTTGTTTTTGTGGACTGCAGATTCAGACCTGAATATGGGCCTGAATCCACATCCACACTCTTAAACATCAACATTACAAAACACGCATTCTCAAAATGTCTGATGCATGTGTTTCCAGAGAATGAAGGAGACAAACACATACAAACAACACTTAGCACATATCCTATTCCCTAAAGTGCAAAATATGTAGGTAGATACTTAGGAAATGGATATATGGATATGATACACAAACTCAGTGCAAACACCCTGCCAAACCTCCTCCAAAATGATGTCCTGCTGTGTGTCTGGATGTGTGATTGCAGTTGGAATTCCAGATGTTGTTCATGGAATTCTGCTTCATCTCTGGACTCCAAATGTGACTTACCCCTCTCTCTTTCTCCCTTCCTCCCTCCTACCCTCTCCCTCCCTCTCGCCTTCCATCCCTCCCTCCGCCTATGCCTCGTGACTTTCAACTTCTCAGCCCTAAAAACGTTCTCCCACAAACCAGATGGAAATGCATGGTGACCTAAATTATTTTAACACACATAGGAAAATAGCTCATCAACTTAACTACATAAACCCTTTTGTTTTAATCATATATATCATATACTGACTAAACCCATTTCCCCCCTCTGCTTTCTCTCATGCTCATGTTCATAATGTCAGCTGTTTGTCAGCGGCCTCATTAGTAAGGAGGAGACGCCTTTGCCTGCTTGTTTGCTGTTTGATTACAGGCTTTATTGACTCATAACACACACACACACACACACACATGCACACACACACACACACTTCAGCTGAGATTTGTTTTCCTGATGCTTGCGCGCGCCAAAGGGTTTACTCAATCTTCTTCACCCCTGCTTTCATTTAATCATTGGACACGGTCTGTATTTTCCGACCCAGTTTCAGGCCTGCCAGTTTCCAGACCCCAGTAAGAAGAAAGAGCTCTCCGGGAGCAAGAAGCCTGGAGGTGCAGGAAGACTAGGAGGATCACTTCCAGTGAGGGGACTGTGATGAGGACACACCAGACGATAGGACATGCAGCAGTCAGTAGGGTTTTAAGTCAATTATTTGTTTCAACATTAGTTGAAATATTCAACTTCAAGGTAAAAAAAAAACAACAGCTTGTATGTACATGTGAATAAATAAACCACATGGAAATCTTTGAAAATGTTTTATTTTCAATATAAAAGTGGAAAAGACAGACATCACAATTTCATCGAAATTGTTTAGATAGTTACCATTATTATCATCATCATTAATATTATTATTGTTTTGAACTACAGGAAACCCCTTCCTCCCTGAAAAGAACACAGCACCATGATTTGAGAATGAGAACTGTAAACAAGTGCAATGACAAAAGGAGTCATTTTCAATATCTTTAATTTATTTCATTTGAGATGGAATAAAAACAATCAAGTTTCAAAATAATCTATCCCCGTCCCATTCACTTTCCCCAAGTCAAATATAAAATTAAGGCCATTTTCAAAATGCAGTTCCCTGTCCAGCAGGACATTTAATGACAATGTACAATAAAACACATTCTATACATGGAGAACAACAATAACAATAGTAATAGTCACAATAATAATGACAACACCATTCATCATAATAATAACTGTTACTAAAAAAGTTTAATATAAAAGAGTGTTAAAGACAAATTGCTTGATACTGGCTCACTGAAGTTGAAATGTTTGGCATTGTTCTAGTGAATGTAGGGTAAAAAGTGATTGCGTGTATCAGTGTTTGTGTGTACTTGTTTTTTAGTGTGTTTGCATGTGGTGATATAAGACCGACAGTAAGACATCATCTAGCATCAACGACTATCAAGAAGCAGAACATAATCAGATGCTGGATTCGAAGCGGAAATTCACAGGGACACAAACACTGATCTAGAACATCTAAAAAAAAAAACATTTAGTAAGACTAACCAAACAGCAATGAGCTGGCGTCAACAACCACAACGAGAGAGAGAGAGAGAGAGAGAGAGAGAGAGAGAGAGAGAGAGAGAGAGAGAGAGAGAGAGAGAGAGAGATACAAAGTATAGAAAAGACAAAGGAACTGAGATTAAGCTACTGACTGGGAGAGAAAGAGCAAAAGGAATCTGTGTTTAGTTTGGCAGTGGTAGGAATGTCTTATCAAGTAGAGTCTTGCTCTAGTTCATCCCTCCGGCTCTCTCTCTCATTTTCCCTTTTTCACCCCCTGTCTTTCTCCTCTCACTCTCCTCTCTCTTGAAACTTTTCTCCTCTCTTCATTCACTGTCTCCCCTCACCCTCCCCTCATCTCTCCTCCCCCACCCTTCCTGCTCTACACTTTGTCCAGTAGGGAGCGCTGGCAGTAGAGGAGGCGGCGGGGTGTCCCGTACCTCCTGAAGAAGAGCAGGGCCCCCAGGGTGAGGACCACACACACCAGCAGCATGAGAGGAATCACCACCGCCGCCGCCCCGCCCCCGGCCATTCCCCCATCGTCCTCCATCTCGATTATGATCACCTCCGTCTCACGCTCCACCTCGTCCACCTCGTTCTTCTCGTCCTTCTCCCTGTCTTTGTCGTCACGGTCCCTGTCGGGGCCTCCGGGTCCCTTGCCGTCGGTCTTGGGGTCCTCCTCTGGACAGCCCATCCAGTCTCGGAGGGCAGACTTGGGGTAGCCCGGCTCCACCCTCAACATCTGATTGTTGAACTTCCAGTACTTGTTGGCTTTGTAGAAGTAGGTGTGTCCTGAGGAGGAGATATGGAAGCACGTGGATTAGGTTGTATTATAAATGGATGGTCATGGCTTGTTTTAGAGCTGTTTTTGTACTTGAGTGTTTGTAAGGATAGATTTTGTATGAGAATGGCTTGCAGGACTCCTTCAAAAAGAGTCTCAAAGGCTCTTTCTGTCTGAATAACTTAACAAACACACACACACATGCACATTGTGTTCAAGTTGTTACCTTGATCCCTGCTCATGAAGGCAGCTTTAATGTTGTCCGGGACTCCCTGCCATACACTGATGGGTTTGGGGTATTCAGGATCCACAGACCGTGTGTCCTCATTGAAGCGGTAATACCTGGAAGGAGCCAGACAAGGACATGTTCCAGGTCGCCATGCATGCATCCGCTAGGCGACAACAGCCCGTCTTGACCACACAAGTACAAGCTTAATTGTCTTCATCTAAGTATCTAGGTGGTTGGTCTGTTGGTGTGTTTTTAGAAAGCGGATTGGGTGGGCCACTGAGCTTGAGACTAAACTAACTAAGTGAAACACAGAATTAAAACACATTTGCAGCCAAAAACAGAAGAAGAAAGAAGAAGATGAAAAAGCCCAACTCATTTTACAACGCCGCCAGCATGACGACTTGAGGGAGGTGACGTACTTGTTTGCTCTGAAGTAGTATGTCTGTCCAGTGGGGGTGTAGAACAGGGCAGCATCCAGTCTGTCTCTGGGGAGACCTGAGCCCATTTCCTTTATAGTCTTAGGATAGCCAGACTCCAGGTTGGATTCAGTGAACACCCAGTACTTGTCTCCTACAGGGAGAGACAGATAAAGGGAGAATTACAAAGAATTCATACAAATATTTGTCTTTGGACGTATTGTATGGAAATCTAAGCAGAAGAAAAGCAAGATTTACCTTTGAAAAATACAAATTTTCCATCATCCCTTTCAAAAGCGGCATTGATATTCGAAGGTAGGCCTCTCCAGAAATGGCCAATAGGCATTGGGTATCCTTCTAACACTCGATTGTTACGGACACGCCAAAACCACTTATCCTAGAAGAAAATAAAAAAGGTTTCAAGAGCTGTTCACTACTGTTATTCTACAGTGTTTTTTAAATGCTGTTTTTATTTCTATAATAATGAGCCACTAGCTAAAATGTATTTGTCAGTATGCAAATACACAACAAAATGCATATTATATAAGTACCTTGAAGACAAACATTTCTCCTCTGAGGATGGCTATAGTGTCAAAGTGGCCCTCGCAGACATTGGGGCCAAAGCGAGGGATCCCAGGTCTGTGTGTGGGCCCTGGTGTGTCATAAGGCGTGTGGGGTGTTACAGGGGGCGGGGGGCGAGGACCAGATCCAGACCCTATAACACAGGGACAGAATACCTCATCGATGCATTGATATATATTGTAATGCAATAAATCTAACATCAACCTCAAACATAATTGAACCACAGGAGGAACAGGATCAAGTCATTTCCTTCAGGATCTGTTATCCACCATTTTTGTTTTCCTTTCTTCAGAAGGGATTCTGTGCATCTGTGCATGTTAACGTAGATGACATACTAACTGTTATTCAGTGACACTACGCTTGTCATGGTATGAGTCGTTGCCTGTGACTCACCATAGAGCTGCTGTACGCCCCGCCGATCATCCTCCGGCAGCTGGAAGTTATCCGTGTCCATCCACTGGTAGAATGGTGCCATGATGGCCGAGGGGTCGTTGGAGTGTTCCAGTCCCAGGGCGTGGCCCAGCTCATGGACTGACACCAGGAAGACGTCATTACCTGAGACAGACGCAGGATCAGGTCAGTCATTCAGACAAAACTCTTTACAAAGTCTCCTTTAGTTTTAGAAACGGTCAAATTCTCATTCTGTTTTTTCCTGACAACTTTCCAATCACTTTCTCTTTCTTAACCCCCTCCCCCAACCCCACCCCTCTACCAGGGCATCCCAGGTCGCTCACCCAACAGATCCTGGTTGCCTACAGTCCACGGCTCTGCGGCATCAAAGTGGGTGTCTCCGCCAATACCGTTACCGGGAAAGTAAGCATGGGCCAAGAACCCGCCCTCGCCGTCAAAGGGACTGCTGTCACCGTGGAAACCATCAGCGAAGAAGAGCATGATGTCAGCGAACTCCTCCACCTTGTCCCGTATGTAGCTGTAGGGAATCTCCCGGAAGCGCAGAGGAGTGACGCTCTCCCAGACCTTGAAGGCCTTCCTGATAGCCTCATGGGTCTCATACTCCCCTACCTTAGGAGTGTAGTTCTGTATACTGAAAGAGAGACAGGGAGAAAGAGCAGTATGGGAGACCAGAGCTAGAATTAGAGTTAGAAAACACACGTTTTTCATTTTGCCTTCAATGAGGCAAGAAGCAGGCCGAGGGGGGGTCAGGCAGAGTATGATGTTGATACAGACAAAATGAGGGCCGGTGGTGGATTAAATGAGATCAATAGTGACATAAAACTGAATGCATGTTCATGCCTCGGTCTCAAACATTCACCCGTCTACATAAATGATATTGTGCAAATGATTTCCAAACCATTTACATTTAGTCATTTAGCAGAAGCTCTTATCTAGAGCAACTGACAGTAAGTACAGGGACATTTCCCCTAAGGCAAGTAGAATGAAGTGCCTTGCCTAGAGACACAACATCATTTGACACGGCCAGGAATCGAACATGCAACCTTATGATTGGTAGCCCGATTCCCTAACCGCTCTGCCATCTGACCCTATATACAGTACTATGTTGTGCATTGATTTCACCATAGGATAACATGCCATGTTTGGGTATGGAATCACATTTGACCCATTGTCAAGTTTGTGTACGACAGTGGTACTTCAAGGCGCTGACTTACGAGAAGGTGATGTCTCTCTTCTCCCACTTCAGGCCCTGGATGGCAAAGCGCTTCTTCCTCAGGTTGGTCTTCAGCTCGGTGCCAAACTTGTCTGGCACGCCACAGCGTGGTCTGCTCATGGCTCTGGCACACACACATCACACACTGGTCACACTGAGCCCAAGAACACTATATCAGGCTCTGTAGCCTGTGACAAAATGGCTTCCTAATTATTAGAACTCATGAAGAACCTTGAACTTTGTTTGAAAAACGTTTCTAAATTTTTCAGATCCGTGGTTAATTGTAGGAACTTTATCAACTTCTTATTTCACAATTAAAAACACAAGTAACTGTTCTCTTCTTAACCTTATCTGAGTAACTAACCATCTTCCTTCTAAACAGGTGTGCGAAGAGTGGCTCAAAGCCCTGCGTCTTAGTCTTGTCTAACCCAGGGTGATCTTACTTGACGGTGTCGGGGTCGATGGAGCCTGTGATGGTGAGACCGTAGAACCTCTGCATGGCAGCGATGGCCGAGGTGATGGACTGAGGAGAGCGGGCCGTGTGCGTCCGCAGGTCACCTGGAGGCAGGTAGCCATACTGCTGCAGCCAGGCCTGCGGTGGAGCGAGCAGAGGAGAGAGGGGATTCACATCAGTCAGTGGGAGAGACACGTGTAGATGTGAAGTATCAGATACGCAGAGTGAGAAACTGTGTTTAGAAGAAGTCTCTTGTGTACCCTATTGCTGGGAAAGTACTAAATCAACAAAGTCAGTTGCCAAATAGCATTTATTATAGATGTGTATGGTGCAGGTGTCTGATACACTCAAGCTGAGCATCTCAGAAGACTGGACAAAGAATACAGGAACGAAGGGCAGTTAAATAGTTTAAATAGTATCACAATATGGGAGGGGGGGTGACAATCAACATAGCCTTCGCAAGCACAGACAGAAGATGCCGCATCCATGGTGCTAGATAGCTTTTGTTTAGTCTTTAGATAGGGCTCCTAGAAATGGTCCTGTGTTCCCCCTATTTCCTCCTCCAGTTTCTATACAAAAAACACACTGTAACATAAAAACACCTTAGAGGTATCGAGAGAAGAGAAACACTGAAACCCATTTGACACACAGCAAAACTAAAAACATTTAGTTAGTAGGATTAATGATTTACCTAAATGTCAACATCCCAAAAACGACCAAAACAGTATAACTTCTTACAAACAGATATACAATCACATTTATACTGTGGTTTATATTTACCTAAGAGCAAAACTCCTAATATTGCCTGGTTTCAGTGTGAGCAGAGATACTGGTTGTATACTGTACATAACCTTATGTTTCCCTGGAAAGCCATCTTGCTCTAGTTCTGGACAGGTCTATTATCTGGAGGAGTTCCACCGGCTCCATTCCAAACTCCACCCACACTGTTTCTGCTATACCCTTTTCCCAGTTCCCAAATAGGTGGTAACAGCACTGTGACTTCTGTGAGTTAGTGGAGTCTTTGACATTATCTTCATTTAATGAACCTCTTTCACAGCTACATGAATGTTGCTACATGTGTGTGTGTCACCGAAAGAGAGAAAGATTGTGAAGGGGGGGGGGGGGGGGAGCAAAGTTAGTCAGTGTCTCTGTTTAAACAGCAATGTCAGTCAGTAATTTACTGAGAAGTTCCTGGGAATTTCTTTGCAATCCTTTCCAAACCTCAAAGTCAAGTCTTAATCTCCTTCATCCCTGTCTCCCACTCAACTCCTCCCTCTCTCTTATGGAAAACCTTGAGGTTTGAGGGTAAATAATTGTGAACAACCACACCCAGATCAAAGTATGGAGTCAGATCATTACAGTAGACTATCTGCTGGGGAGCTGCCCACGAACCAGGCACATAATCAGCAGAACTTCAAGATGTTTGGTTGCCATTTCAGCATTTTTATGTTTCAACATGTGCTATGATCAAATAAAACACTCTGAGGTACATTATTCCCTGTGTTCGTGGGTTTCGTAGGTGTACAGTTAGCACACGCACACATGAGAGTGAGAGAAAGCATGTGCAATAATGTGCTGCTCCTAATTCAACCCAATCACACAATGTGACAGAAAATCTAGATTAAATGATGGTTTGAGAAAAGAATAATTGAAAAGATGTTAAACTTCTGAACAAAAGATGAACATCTCTCTCTCTGTCTGGACATCCTTTCTAGATGCCCTCTCTGAATTAAGTATTTTGGCTGTAATTCATGGAGCTCCAAAGCTGATAAAAGACTATCTGTTCCAGCATACTGTTACACTGTCCAACCAGCATGAAGAAGAGAAATACTGTACATTATCATCCGGAATTCAGTGTGAAAGAGTGGCATACTGTAAAAAAAATTGTACACATACTTATTGAAAGATGAGGGATGTACCATTTTTTCTTATGCTTAAGAAACACAAAAATAAAAATTAGTTTTTGTGTTTTTGGTGCACATTAATGCATAGTTACTTTTTGTGTTTTTTCACGATACAAAGTATTTTACACATTGGTACTGTTAAGGTTCAAATGTTGGCCTTGAGGAAAATGGCCACAGGACTTCTATTCAATGACACTAGAAACTTGTTCCCACCAAAAGAGGTTCCACACCACTTTTACTTGGTCCCATAGGTGGCTCACAAAGTCTTATTCATCACAGGGTTATGTTATTTTTAACAACAGCATCAGCTAAAGTAGTCACAGTGGTAGGGCTATACAGTGTATGATGAAGAAATGGCTCTGTCAATTACTAATTTATTTAACTAAAGAATGCACAGAATCTTTTTTATGAGAGTTCAAAGATATATGGCTCAAAACCCTTTCAGACATTATAGGATATAATTGTGTCTGTGTCGGTTTGTCTGTGAGAGAGATATGAGAGAGCGTTTGTGTCCATGAATCCTTACATAGAATGAGAACTAAAGTGATTGAATTGAATTTTAGAGAGGAAAAAAAAAAGATTGTCAGTTGTTCCATTTGCTCTGGGCCAATGGAAAGAAACTCTGGTCAACAGTGATGTAGTCCAAGACAGCCTTACAGGGATACAGCTCAGCTCTCCAGATTACTAATATACTTACACCGTCACAATGACTACGAACAAAACACTAGAATAACACAAGTTCATCAACCATTATCCACAATCATTTCAAACCTAAACAGGCACATGCCACCAATGCAATATTATTATACGTGTGTGCGTGTTTGTGTGTATGTTCTTGTTGTTTGTGGCCTGTGTGTAAATCGCCCCTCTCCCCCTCCATAGGGAATGTGAAATCCCCAGATGCTGTCTTTGAAACGATACATTTTTGCCAACAACAATACAAAGCAACAACATGGCTCTGCTTCCAAAAGCCATCATTCAGCACATCTGAATGACAGATAAGTACTTAGAAGAAATCTTGGAAGTCGCTTTGGAAAAAAGCGTCTGCAAAAATGAATAAATGTAAATGTAAGTATCAGACATTAACATCTAGTGGGGGTTAACTATTTGACAGACACCATATTTATTGGAAAATGAATTGACCTTGTCAATAACTTCCCTACATCTTTCCCTCGTGGTGATGTTGAGTTGAACACGTGTCTTTCCTCCCTCATCACTGATGTTACCACTTGTTAATGCATGTGTAAGAGTTTTCATCCATTTGAAGTCAATAGGACTAAGGATGCAGCCATTGTATTCAAGGAAGGTCTGGCTTTGAGAACATACATCCTCTTCCAGTGAGATAGCTAATTGCTCCATTCATGACTCCAGCCACTGTGATTCCCAAATTGCATCATCTTCACAATGGCTTCTTTTCTTTTCCTCTTCATGTGGTGATGACTGCCCCCCTCTCTTTCCTCCTTCATTCCGTCATTTCATGCCCATTTCCGTTGAGCTGGTCCCCTTTGTACTGAGTGACCTATATGTGTGTGTGTGTGTGTGTAAGTGGCCCAGTAAGCTGTTATTAGCAGACATTTAGTCACTGAGACACTGAGGTGGTTAACGTCCGGAGGAAGTCCCACACGCCACGGGATGTAACCTTTCCCATACAACTTTAGACTTCCTCTGGATCTCAAACTAACCACTCACCTCAACTTACTGTTTGACTCAACAGTTGTAAAGGATGTGGTTAGATAAGTATACTTGGGAAAACGTCTTTACTTACCTGCACCTTACTAATGTGAGTCAGAATAGTTTCATTATTGCTATATTATGATTACTTTTTCAATTTGAAGTACTGGAAATACAATTTAGGTGCATGTAGTTTGTATTAAATTATTGCAAATACATTGATGCCACCAAACTGTGTAGTTTTTTTTTCTTCTGTTTCCAAGATGATTTGTATTGACGAGATCATTGATCGTTTACTATGACAGATATGAAGGGGGAAACTGGTGTGCATATGTGAGGTGGGTGACACAGTGTGGTGACTTCTTGTGAAATAAACACAACATTTTCTCTTGGTGATGATCCTGACCACTGTACTCCCCTGCTAGTGATGACCACACACATTCAAAGTTAAGACTCCTCAACTGCATCTCAGCATCTCTGAGAAAAAAAAGATTTCCAACAGAACTTCTGTTTGCCCATTCTTGTTCTTGAATTTGGCTACCTAAGCATTTTGAAAGATTGAGCTATTATGGCTTAATATGGTCCGTGTAGGTTGCCTGGGTCATCATCCACTCCGCAAACTGACTTATAGCTTAACAACTCGGGCAGACCAGTGTTAGCCTACACAGGATTGTTTTCAGCTTTTTTAAATTTGCCTTCTTTATTTGAAATTAATTAAGAAAATGTTGGCAATACACTTAATGGATTTAGGTCCTGGGCCAATCCGTTAAAACACATAGGCCTAGCTCTGAGCCTAATGTATTTTCACTTTTCTTTCTAATCAAACTTAAAATTAAATAGGCTAACATCTGTTTTACGGTCGCTGACCTTGAAGAGTTTGACTCACCTCTGGCTTCACATCTCGTGGTGTTGCTCGAAGAGCGCTGAAGTTCCATGCCAACAGGAGCAGCAGTTGAACAAGCGGCCTTAATCTGAGTGCCATCTCCCAGAAACGTCTACCGGCGAAATTCTTCGAATGACCTCTTTAAAATCTGTACACTTTTGGCTGTTTTCTTTCTTAATGTCAAAACATTATAGGCCTATTGTGAAATTCCCTAAAAAAAAGTCTGAAGAACAACTCTTACCACGAAGCAACGACCGATTGGGGAAACAAATCGTTAAATTAGGCTAAAATAACAGAAAAAGATGTGTACTCTACTTTGCATTTGTTACATCCGCGCATTTCTTTCCTGTTTACCCAAACAATAGCCTAAATTTCGAGTTTAGTTATGAATTTTGGGAGAAGCTGATAAATATTATTTTAAACAGCTGAGGCTCTTTCCATATTTAGCAACTGACTACTTTGTGTTTTCATAATCGCCGCTCCACAGCGAGTGTGCAATTCCTTTGTAGTTAGTTCCTAATCGTTTTTAACTTTTCGACAAATTATTTGGATGCTCGTTCCTCTCCCCGTTTCACGCAGCTGCAGACGTGGTGTTCGACTAAGTCTCAGGAAGCCTATGCTGGAAAATTAATAAACCTCCCCTTTTGGAGTTAAGCCCTTCCCTTTTACAGCACGATGAACTAGCTGGAAAACGGTTATTATATATTGCTGGTGACCTTTGAATTAGTAGGCTAGCCTTTTTGTCTAATAATCCCTTTGTCACATTCCCATACTCATTGCGTTTAAGTAGGCAATGGCAAAGGTGAACTATTTAGCAAATTCTTTAACTTTGAACCTTGGCCCCCGATTACAATGTTGTGATCCATGTGTTGGGGCTGGAAGATGAATGCCATAAAAATTATACATTTTGACCTGGAAGGAGTAGGCTAGTAGTTTGTGGTTCGTTTTTTAAACACGATCTGAATACTTCACTTTATAATCATTGTCCAAATCCTGATAAATATATTGGCTTTATACACAATTATATATACAGCCATATAAATGTAAGCATCAATACAATTCCACCAGATGAATTGTACTAACTATGACCACTGAATGCATGAGGTGATGGCATAATCAGTTCCTTGCTGTAAAATGAAAACTGACAAGGATAATTAATAGGATCTGGTTAGCCTTACTAAGCAAATGTTGACAAATGATCATTTTAGAGGCAATTTCTCATCCCTTAAACTGTTTTGTCCTCTGCTTTTGCCACCAAGAATCATTCTTTTTTTGTGTGTGATCTGTATAGTAGAGTGTATACTGCCACCTGCTGTAAAACATAGGAAGCACATTCCTTTTAAAATTAGATTTACATAACACCTATACCTATCTTCCCAGTGCATAAGCACACACACGCACAAATCAGACTGCCTTGGTTGTCATGGTTGTGGAGCTTAGGGCTGAAGTGAGGACTGCTGGCCTCGTCCCCTCCCTTCGTCCTTTCGGTTGATGTGACAGACACAGAGGAAAGCAGAGGAGTTTAATTGTGTTGAGAGAGGGTAGGGATTAGGGACTACTGTGTGTGAGGGAACCTGGCAAAGGAAAGAAGGCAGTTAAGTCCGGACACTGCTGTGCTAACACACACTCCAGCACATTGGAATGCACACATGCACACACAAACACAATCACGGCACATATGCACACAAAGCAGAATAAGCATTAAGTATTAAGAGTCCATTACGATCCACATAGTCACACCAACAAAAAGAAAACATCTGTTTCCAAAGTGTTTTAATGTTTCTTGGTTTTTCATCTCTCTCTTTACTTTTGGGGCATACACTGAAAGTACAACACTAACATCAGACATAAACCTCTGATTCATTTTTTCATATCATTAACAAAAACATTTAGTTACAGTGAACAGACATCACTTTGGGACCAAACAACAATCTTTTTATTCACAGGGTGGAAGGGAAAGAGTTATACAGGAAATGTCTCCATTGAGCACACTAAACCCTTATGTGCTTTCTGTCAAAAAGCAGGTAGATAAGTTTGGTTGAGTTAATTCAAGGGTTAACCACAGCAACATGTAATAGAAGGTTAATATTACAATAATATATGAGGATGTGAGACTGAAAACACCACAGACTAACAAATATGTGTGCATTAAATGCAATAGAGACCAACCTTTCTGTTCTATAGGGTTTTATGGAATTATTCCCTTTTATACTTTATTGAAAGAAGGATTTGTTAAGGTTTAGACAGTATTACAGCAGGCTATATCATATCTAACAAATATTTCGGTTTAAATTTGTTTCTAACTGTCCCATAAACCACAAGAGTCAAGCTCACAGAAAAGGACCCCAATATGTAGAGAAAATCTCGATCTACTAAAACAGAGCTTTTATTCACGCACCGGACTCTTTATATGACAAAAACGTCTTTCATTAATCTCTCCGTCTTGGGGTTCAGTCATAATTTTCCACTGTCACTTCTATAAAAACAAGACCAAGCTGGCCAACAAATAGTTATCACAAACTAGCTAAGCAGTTTACTCACAGACTACTAAACCGACAAACTACTCAAATGAGTTTGGGTATAATACTATACAAAAGCCCCATACAGTTTACTCCTAAAGGTAAACATCTATCAAGAGCACCAGATTATATCCCAGCCAATCACATTGACTTAAGAGTAGGCTCTTCCACGGATACCTCCCTATTTTCCACTGAGACCCTCTCATTGGATGGATCTATCTGAGATCTGACAGGTGATTCATCCAATCGGGGCTTTTCTACCTCCTCTCCTTGGCTTACACTGGTTGGGCCCTGGGCCAGCTGGTCTGTTGGTTCATTGCTGGTGTTAAGGAAAGCTTGGTACTGGTTCCAAAAGCCCACAGAACTTCTGGTGGCAGGCGCATGAGAGGAAGTAGAGGGTGTGGTCGCAGGAAGTCGTTCAGCAGCTGCACGACTGCTTCGTGCAGGGGGGCGTGTTGTCTTGACAACCCCACTGTGATGCTTCATATGTCCCTGTGGTTAAAATGGAAAGTATGAGAGTTGTGTAAAGTTCATCTCAACCTACTGCTCGCTCTACCAACATTTAGGTGGACTAGTTCAGCAAAAGATCATTCTTTATAAGTAACAAAAGATACAATTAAATAGAGGAGTTGCCTACAACCCACAAAATATACATGGGTTCTATTAATGAAATATAACTTTCTGCTTCTCAATAGTCTCAAGTGTACATCTATCATCTTCACTGAAATCTTCTTACCTTCAGTCCACTGCGGCTGGCGTATTCTTTACCACATTCTGCACAGCTGTAGGTTTTCTTTTCAGGTCGAGACATTGGAGGGGGCAGTGTGGGGGCCATACTGATGGGAACTGTAGTTTCCAGTCGTTCACTGGCTGGCCCAGAATCCATTCTGTCTTCCTTTCCATGGAAACTAAAATGGAGCCCTTGTCTGGTCTCCCTTATGAAGGTGGCAGCATTCTGGGGAACAGATGTCATTTCAGCACCGCTTGTGTCAATTGTGTCAGACATAGACGCCAGCCTAGGCTCAACCTCAAGCACAGGGGCGTGGTCATACTTTGGTGTTGAAGATGGAGGGACTTCAGCCCTCTCCTCCTCCTCTTGTTGGGAGGTTTGGGATCTGGAAGGCTGTTCAGTGTCAGGGCCAGGAGTTAGTTGGGCTTTGAAAGGTTCAGGGCAGGTGGGGACCAGGGTAGGGCAAGGGTGTGCCACAGGGGCACCATGGGTAGGCGTGCTCAGCAGGTCTTCCAGGTTGGATCTGGGTCCTGGTAGGAAGACATCCATGGATGGGCCGTTGTCATCCATGGAACTCTCGGATATCCCAAGGCTAGACATGCATATGGGCTTGGGTAAAGTGGGGGAAGTGGGAATTGCCTTACCAACTGGAGTGCTGTATGCATCGAGGCTATCTTGACTTTCAACCTGATTTTCTTCAGTAACTGGTGAGCCTTCATCTACCAGAGGAGGGCATGGGGAGGGGGCGCTGACACACAGGACTGGAGGATCCACACTTCCAGTGGGCGGGGTGTGTGAGGCAGGGTTCAGGGAGGGGTCAGGACTTAGGTCCGAAGGAGGGATCAGGTCAGGGCTGGAGGAGTGGGATCTGCTGGGGTTTCCAGTGCACTCTAATGATATGACGCTGGCAGAGATAGGGACAGTACCACCAACGGATGCTGGGAACTGGCTACGGGCGGCTGGGCTCTTTGATTGGCCGCCAACAGCTGGCGGAGAGGCCCCAGAGGAGGGGGTGTCAGGGGGCTGGAGCTGGGGCTGGGATTGGCGCTGGTGCTGGGAGGCATCAGGGTCTCCTAGCTGCTCAGACAGAGACTCCTCTGTGCCCTCCGGTGGCAGCTGCCCTCCCAGATGCATGCGGATGTGGTGCTGCAGCACGAGGGCGTTGGTGAATTTGCGCTGGCACAGTGGGCAAGAGTTCTGGGCACGGGCGTTGGGCGGGCGGGCACGGTGGGTGGCCAGGTGCGAGCGTAGGCTGGCCTTGGTGGAAAAGGAGCGTCCGCACAACTTGCAAGGGAAGGGGCGCTCACCCAGGTGGGTAGCCTGGTGAAGACGCAGTGCTCTGGGGCAACTCAGCACACGCAGACACACTCCGCACTGGTTGGGTGCCAGGGCGCCTGCCGCACCCATGATTCCCAGGGAGGGGAGCATGGCTCCAGCCAGAGCACTCGCCCCGTTAGCGCTCATCCCCAGTGCTGCGACCATCTCCCTGGTGAAGTTGGAGATGGAGGTGGAGGCGTGGGTGGAGGATGGGGGGGAAGCCATCACATAGGTGCTGGAGGTGCTGGCACTCATGAGGCCGCTGCTAAACAAGCCTGCGGAGGAGGAGGTGGCCAAACTCCCGGCTAAGGCTTCTATTGAGGAAGTGGTGGAAGAGGAGGAGGCCCAGGGGTGAGAGCTACAGGGCTCCTTCTCCAGCTTCTCAACCAGCCTCTGCAGTTTGGAGGTGTCTGATGTCGAGATGGAAGTGGAGGAGGAAGGGGAGGTGGTGGAGGTGGAAAGGGCACCTTGGATTTTGGGGTAGTGGGAGAAGGGGAAGGAGAGCTGGGAGTGGGAAGTAGAGGAGAGGTGGTGAGAGCTCGGTGGTGGAGGGCGGAGGAGGCCCAGGCCAGGGTGGTGTTGAGGGTGGTGGTGGGAGGAGGAGGACGAGGCGGAGGGAAAGAGGAGCTTGGGGAGATGGGCCAGCTGAGAGTAGGTGGAGGGCGGAAGCATAGGTGTGTGTGGAGGGGTGTTCTCATCAAAGCGCTGCTGCTTCGCCCCCTTGAAGAAGCCGGCCATGGCCGAAGAGGCGGCGGAGGAGGGGGCAGCGAGGAGGGAGGATGCCAGGGAGGATGAGGAGGATGAGGACGAGGAGGGAGTGTGAGATGAAGAAGAGGACATGGAGGCCGCTGCGGCAGCAGCCGCTGCGGCGCGGTTTAGCTGCAGGATGGAGTGGGCGGTGGAGATGAGGGCCAGGTCCATGCTGGGGGGCAAGGGCAGCGAGGAGGGCGGGGCTCCTCCAGTCGACGCCCCCATGGGGAAGCCCCCTACCCCCCCGCCGACCTCCATCCCGTCTCCGTAAGGCTCATCTTCGGCTCTGCGTTTCCGGCGCCGCTGTGCGGCACTAAGATTAGAGCTGCTACTGCTAGCGGTGCCAAAGCTTTGCCCCTGGTCAGACCCCCCCATGACCCCAACAGCTCCTATAGCTGACCCAAACAGAGAAGGGGGCAGGAGGGAGAGAGAGAGCTCAGGGTTCTGTTCCCGGTGCCGGAGGAAGTGAACCTTGAGGTTGCCTCGGGTGGTGAAGCGGCTCAGACACACGGGACACTGGTAGGGCCTCTCCCCTGTGTGAGAGCGCAGGTGGATCTGCAGGGACGAGTCGCTGCTGAACATTTTCCCGCAAAACCTGCAGGCGTGCTGCAGGCGTCCGGAGGAGCTGGAAGCTGAGGATCCGGTGGATGCCCCTCCCCCTGAGGCAGACTGGAGAGCCTCCTGGAAGGGAGAAGCCAGAGTGGCGGTGGTGGACATGGGTGGGGTCAGGAAGGACAGACCGCTGTGTCCACTTGCTGAGGTGGTGTTGGGGGATTTCTCATGGAGGTAACGAGTGGGTAGGGCCAGAGAGAGGGCCAGAGGGTAGTTGGAGGAGGCCATGGAGGAGATGGCAGAGGAGGCAGAAGAGGACGAGGAAGTGGCTGAAGGACGGACACTGGTGCCTGGGTACGCATTAGCCCCTGATGCCCCTCCAGCCCCCTCCAGGTGGGGCTTATGTGGGCGCAGGACGTGAGAAAGGGGGTGGCTGGGCTTTGAGGGCTTTGACATCGACTGTGGGGGGAGCAGGGATGAGAAGCAGGCCAGGAGCGGGGCTACAGAGGTAGGGGGCTGGGAAGGCATGGTGGTGGCTTGGGGTGGGCTGGGGTCCCTGTCGCTGCCCTCCAGACATAGCTGTGGCAGAGGTGGGAGGAGGAGTTGGGGAGTGTCCAGGCCACAAGAGGCCCCACCCAGCCTAAGGACTTGCCTGCAGATCTCCTCTGTCATCTGCATCTGATGGATCTGCCTCTGCTGCAGCACCCTAAGCTCCTCCAAGATCAAGGCGATGCTCAGGTGGGCCCGGGGTGGGGGGGCTGAGGCGGACGAGGTGACACCTGGGCTGGGGGAGGGTGTTACGGGGCTGGGGGGGCCCTCGGGAACAGGGCTGGGGCTGCCGGGATGAGGCGGAGGACATAGGGAGGCTGAGGAGGAGGAGGAGGAGGAAGAAGTGGTGGTGGTGGCTGACACCCCCAACTTGGGAGAGGCCATGAGGGTGCGAGAGGTCAGAGTCTGACTGGGGGAAGGTGTGGAAGTGGTGTCTGGGAGGCACAGACCAGTGGGGGGCTGAGCCTGAGAGGACAAGGGCGGGTTAGGGAAGGCTGAGGAGAGGATGTTTTGAAGGTCTGTGAGGGACCCAAGGCAGGGGTTGGGCTGACTTGGAGAACAGGAGAGAGAGGGCCCCTCAGTGGGTAGAGAGGGCTTCTGAAGCCCCCCAAAGGTGGGATCGGGAGCCAGGGGAGTTTGGTAGCTCTGAGGAGGAGAGGAGGATGGAGAAGAGGAGTCCGTGGTTGGAGGAAAGTAAATTGACTTTACTGTAAACTGTTCATCTGAAAACAGGAAAAGGAAAAAAAAGTATCATTTTGTTGTACAAGTGCAGATTTACTCTATTCAAGAGTCTAGAAAATAGTCATGTTTATTTTGTATTTCTATGTATCTAAATGTAGCCAGTAAATACTGCATTTCAATACTTTTTTAATATAAATCTTTAAATTTACTTTTTCACTTTGACTACCTTGTATTGAACCAAACCTCCTCTGTCCTTTGGCTTTTTCTTTATCCTATCCTGAGTGTCCTAATCCCCCCCTTCCAATTCCCCTGGTCTGCAAACCTACACCACGCACAGCCCACCTTGTTTCCATGGCAACACAGGACAGAGGACAATGGTATCCCCTAAAATCTCTCACACCCCCAACCCCCACAGAGAGGAAGAGATACACAGGTACGCTGACATGCTTGCTCACAAACACTACCCCCTCACACACCCACATACACACACACCTCCTTTGCTCTGCCTTTCATCTATGTCAACCCTTCCCCCATGACCCAGTAGGGTGCTTGGGGTCAGGCCCTATTTGGGTACTGGACACTGTATCATGATCCTGATTGGCTGACAGACTTGACCTTAAGAACACTGAGGTCGCATTCCTTGTAGGTTTTTAGGAAGGCTAAGGAAGAGGTGGGGGTTAAGGAAAACAAACAGAATTGCCAGATAGACATGATGACTCACAGACCATCAACAACCCCACTTTGCTGGGAAAACACACTAATACACATGCACTCAATGACAATACTGCAGTTGCCCAAATGCTACAAGACACTTTGTCTCTGTAACTGGAGTCCCAATAGACAGACACAAGTACACAACCCGCACAAGCACTCACAGATACACACTTCTTGGGTATGTTCATGCCTCACTGCCCAGTCACAAAGGGCCTATGGGAACAATGATGTCTAATGCTATTGCAATTACAACACCTTATACAGTGTACCTCTGAATGTGATCGTCCTCTCACTTAACATTCTATCTGCTAAACTCTTTCGGTTTCAATTAATAACTTGGATGAATACGGCAACTAATTATCGTGATCTGTATTTCCTATGTGCTTCTCACACTTCCTCTTTCTATCTCCCATTCTGGGTGGTCTGCTTTGAACCTGGCAAAGTGAGGGGAAGAAAGGGCACTGAGGGCACTAGAATCTTGAACAAAGAGAATTTTGGGGAAAAAAGAACATATCTCAAGACAGGAACATCGTACAACTATAGCATCCTGACATTTTCGATCTGTCTATCAACAGCTTTGTTGATAGAAAAGCAAAGCCCAACCCAATTGAGGACCAAGAATATATGTAAGTGTTATGTTAATTGTCACACTCATTCCAACGAAGCCTAACTGCCTAATTTTAGCATTAGAGACTACGTAGAACAAAAAGTTAGTTTCCATCCAAACAACTTTTGTACAGTTTCTACTCATATAAACAGTTCATAAGCTATGTTAATAATAGTCGGTTTCTCACCATGCTCAAGTATCGAAGAGGCACCAAGCATCGGGCTCATAAGCTGCTGGGGTCGTTTCTGTTTCCGACGAGACATGCTTCAGCAGGACTTGACTGATGGAGCGGCACATTGGCCAACAGAGTGTTTTTATTCTTTCTCCCTGCACGCTGAAAAAGTGATTAACTAAATTAGGCTACTACAAGAAAGTAGTCTTAACATAAGAATGATATTAGTTGATTGGGTGGTGTATTGTCCGCTATGGAACACCAAGTCCATTCCTGACATCATTGTACAAAAGAGAGCAACTTGGTGAAAACCAGCCTGAAGGGCATGTGTGACAATTTCGTTCTCCAAGTCCCCCTTTTTCAAACACACCGTTTGCCCCCCTCCCCACACACAAACGCGCGCGCGGGTTAGCACACACAAGGCACACGCACACACGGAGACACACACACAGCCCACTTGTTCATCCACTACTTTGCATTCAAATGGCGAATGAACACCCCTTCTTTTGAGACATGAGTCCGTCGTTAAAGCTCTTCGTAGGCCAAAACTACCGCTCCAGGATTTCGCTTTGTTGACAGCTAGACAAAACTAAATTTTGGAGCCTAACATTATCACGAAACTGACCTGTGACTGTAGCCTAGTCGCAAATGCAATTACACTACAACGTGTTAAGTAGTCAAGTCAGTATTTAAGTAGGCCTAGTCCTACTTTAGCTATAGGCCCATATGCTGGCGTCTGTCAAAACTGTCACAACCCTGTATATGAATATAAAAGGGAAGATAAACTCTCAAATGTTTTAAGTTCAAAGGGGAAGTTAGGCCTACACCTTGATATTCTCAAGAATTCAGATGGCAGTAATTGACCTTCAGTGACGCTCCATAATAATGTACCTTACACCACATTCCGATGCGCGAGCTCCATAAACAGGCCACTGAATGAACAGGAATTTCCAACAATGGCGCTAGGCTACAGCTGAGTGAGCATCACCCTCTGCGAGCCTCTAGAACACATAGGACTACTGCCGCGATGCACAATGCTTCCTTTTCAAGCTTCAGCTCTGCTGCTTACCACGTGGAGGGGTAATGAATGGGAGAGACAGCCGAAGTGTAGAAAAAAAATACTTTTTGGCCTTGCCTACTCTATATCAGCGGGCTACTTATGGCAATTACCCCCGCGCGCGCACGACACGGTCATGCATATGCTTTTTTAATCGGCAATGATGACCTTCTTGTACCAATCCCTGCTGCAGCTCAAGAAGGGATTGCCAACTTTGCCCCAGTCTCAAACGTAGATGTGGTAGTCTACATTCATTATATTAAATCGTCCTTAATTAGACTCCATTACCTTAGCCTACCTTAGCCTACCTAGGCCTACTTAAAGTATTTAAAGCGTATATGGTCCTGACACTTTCCAACATAAGCATCCAAGTGAATCAGTTTTATCACAATATAGCTAGGGCTACATTACATCATGTTTTAATATTTTACTATCAGTACTCATGCTGGTCACACCCATTAAAAGACGAATAGTCTCATTTTCAACGTAGCCTATTTCACATCAAATTGCCTGATTGTCACGAAGCAGGCCTTAAATAGCCTACGCTTACAGCCAATACATCTTTTATACGTTGAAACCACAGCTATCACTAATAGTAACATTTTGTCCTATTCAACGTGATTAATTTATATTTTAGTTTCTCAATCTGTCAAACAAATTGTGTTTTGATTTTGTCTTACAATGAATTGATGTGGCCTACACGTAAACAATTATAAATAGGCTATAAGCGATAAACCTATTCCAACACAATTTACAGGGGCTTAAATCCTCCATTTGTTGATAAAGTAAACATTTCCAACATATTTTGCATCTAAAAATCAAACACACGTAAGAAAATCATAAGGCATTTAGGCTAACTGTTTCCCTGTTGTGCCAACAATGCATTTGCGTTTTTCGTGCCATCTTGTCACCGTGAATGTGCCCGTCAAACATTTCATAACTGTGTATGGGAACTACGCTATAACTTCTGCTGCCCCGCTACTGTACAGCGACCTGTTGCATGCCGGCGCGCGCGCTCCGATCATAACAAGTTATGATTCATAAATTATTATGACTGTTCAAAAATATCGCTGCAAATTCCTCATATTCATCGGATGCGTCGTCGAAAGAACATTACCGTGGGTTACTTACCATGCTTGAAACGATGATGTTTGACAGTGGTTTATGAAATGATAGAATAGCCTATGTTGGGCAAAAGGCTACGTTTCCCAGCCGGGACATCAACGTAGCGTTTCCCGATTCCCTCACAAAGATGCGCAGTCGTCCCTTTGACAGCCAAGCGCAACACTGCATTTTTAAATTATTTATATATCCGTCGGCAATTTGTAGAAGCCTATTTGATTTTTTAGATAAAACATTTGGTCAATTTCTCACTGATACACATATAGGCGGGGAAGGTTGAGATAGGCTACAATGCGCTACGAGAATTGGATTAGTCTTCCTGACTGTCACCCCCCTCCCCTTCCCTGTTCAACCCTCTTTGTATTTGCCGAGGGCGGCCTGCCCGGCCTGTGTCTGTGGTCTGCTGCAGTGACGGCTGTCTGCTCGTCTGTCTGTCCGTCTTATTCAGACTACTTTCCGATAGGCCAATTAATGTCTCCTCGCCATACTTATAGCCTCTAGACAGAAATTGTTCAGACATATCATGTTTTATTGTATTTGTATTTATTTATTCAGCTTATCGCTTTGCTTCAATCGATTAACCGTTTCCAATTCAGGCATTTGGTTTCAACCCAAAATTCAAACAGCACATTTTGGACCGTGTAAACCGTACTCTCCCTGTCGTCATGGAGGCACTATCACTCTTCTATAATGTCACCACATTTGAGAAAGCAACACTAAGATGACGTCCACAATGTGACCTGTTGTCCTTTATGCATTGTAATGTGCATACATTCCTTATAGCTGTTATAACTGAGCTGAATAGTTCTCTGTCTGTTGGTATAGTACTTAACAACAAAAAAATGCACCAAGGGAGAATCATTAATTGGAGGTCCGAAAAAAAACATCCCCACATAAACGTGTACAAGCCTTGACACTTTATGCTTTCTGCGTTTTCATGTGCATCCTTTATGTCATTTTAATTCAAGTCTCATATTGGTTTAAGAACGAGAGGTTATACAATAAGAAGGGGACATAGTTGTAACCATAGAAGAAAGATCAACCTATACAGATGATCTAGATTAAACATACTTTTTTCATTGTAGTCGAGAAAAACCCTTCCTAACTAATAATGTAAGGATTGTATGCTAATATAAAATCCTTCAAGTCGGCCAAGTGTCAGTTTCATTCGGAACATGCTTTAATGAATCCACTAGAGGGCTCCCAAATACAATAATAAAGACTGGTAGTTTTGATCAATAGAAACATGTTATTTGAAACCTATATTTAAATGTATTAAATGTTGTAGTGATATTTTGTCTTTTACACACAGAACTCGACTTGACAGAATAGCCATATTCAGCCTAGACTAGATTTCGATTTAAAACATATATATAATTGTTAGTATTATTGTTCTGATAGTGTTATTATTATTATTACTATTGTAAATCATTGTAAGTGTTTTGTTCTGCCTGTACCTTTTAAAGAGATCTTATTGAGAAATTCCTGCTTTGATAGCGTTTGTTTGAAAGACAGAGGGAAAGATATGCAGCAAACAGCCCAGGATGGAATTGAACCCAGGCTTGCGGTAAGGAATTAGCCTATGTGGCATGCATTTAACTTTTTAATTGATTCAATAACACAATAACTGGATCAAACACCAAACACGAAACTGAGTGTTTTTAATTACCTCTGATCTGTGATCACAACCCAATTCTATTTTAGACTTCATACAGTCAGTTGGTACTGCAGGGTACAACTGCACCTCCCCCCCTATCTCTCTCTATCTATCTCTCTCTGTCTGTCCCTCTCTCTCTCTCCTAAGAGTCTTCAGAGGTCAGTCTCTGTGCTTAGCAGACATAGAAGGGGATGGGAATCCTTTGGGATTATCTTGTATGTACCATCTACACATACTGACACTCACTGGCCGGGAGCAAGGACATCACTGACCAGTCCTTTAGGACACCCAACAGGTAAGATAACTCATTAATTTGTGTTACAAGTGTTCTAACCAAAAAAGGACATCATGAACAGAAGGAGGGAGTAGCTTCAGAGGACAGAATAGACAGAAGACAAACAGGCTAACTCGGCAAGGGAGGCTGATCTCTTGATCCCTCCATTTCAAAAGTCCCCAATTGGGTCACATACAAAGCAATACTCAGAAACAGACCGACAGCCTGCTTTTGTTGACACAACCTGCGGCATGGACCATTTGTTTTCTTCAGAATGTGTAGTCCCCTGTGTACTAAAGACAGGTTGGTTATTGGGGTGTTCTATTAATACACGTCGTAGGTAAGGTAGATGGACTATCATTACCAAGAAAGCTTAATGGTCTATGATTAACAACAGATAAAGTGAACAGTTGGAGCAGCAGTGGTGTTGTCCCTGGCTAAACCGCAGCACTTGCTACTTACCCTGCTTTTTGTGTAAGGAGTCGGGGCTGTGACCCCAGGGCAATTCTTATGAGATTCTCAATGACAATACATCATGGTTAACATTACATGGGCTGGATTTCCATATGAGTGGTTCACACCTAAAAGCATAGCACAAATATATATTTTTCTCAGTTTTTCATGAAGTTCCATCGCTTCCTTTCCTGTGGCATAGGAATCGATCTTGGTCATGAACACACATACAAAACACATACACAAACATGCACATTCACCAAAGAAAACTGTCTATTGTTGGTGCCTCTTCACATCCCCAGTGGCAAACCTGTTGCCATGGCATCCCTGGAGGAGGAGCTGACCTGCTCTGTGTGCCGCGATGTCTTCCACCAGGCCCCTCCTCTTCCCTGTGGGCACACCTTCTGCCCTGCATGCATCCGGGAAGTCTGGGGGCGAGGCAGCGCAGGGCCAAAGGGCCGCTTCAACTGCCCCCAATGTCAGGAAGATCAGGGGGTGGTGGCGTGTGACTGCTGCCCTCCAGTAGTGGAGGGAGAGGAGGTACCGGTGGCAATGAAAACCTGTTTACGCTGCGAGGTGTCTCTGTGTGCCGAGCACCTGCAGCCTCACCTGGAGCGTCCCGCCTTCAGCAAACACCTGCTGGTGGAGCCACTGGGGGACCTGTCGCATCGCAGGTGCCCTACCCACGAGGAGGTTTTTCGCTACTATTGCGCCGACGAGAGAGTGTACGTGTGCGCGGACTGCATACTGGAGGGAGGCCACGCACAACATCGAGTGAAAGGGCTGAAGAAGGTGGAGGAGGACCTGAAGGTGTGTGTCTTGATTGGAATGGTGTCTTTTCCTAGTTGAAGCCCATTGAGCTGGAGTGGTGAGGAATGCAAAAGCTGTGATTGGTGCCTGTGTGTTTGTGTGCGCGTCTCCACAGGTCATCCTTCAGAGCCTTCTCCAGAAAGCAGAGGAGAAGCTTAGGGGAGGTGAACAGATCCTCCAAGAACACCAAAACACTGACCGCACCATGACGGTGAGACGTCAACATTCACTCAATGTCGACTTATCGTTGACTGCTGATCTGGTCATGGTCGACTCATGATTGACAGACAGCTAATCCCCCCCAAAAATTCACATTTGACCGATTGATCGATCCATCTCAGAACATGTCTGCAGCGGACGACGCCCATGTGGAGCGTCTAGGTAATGCCCTGCAGGGGCAGGTGGAGAGGCTGGTGCAGGCTCTGAGGGTCAGCACCAGGGCTGAGAGGCAGCAGGCCATGGAGCGTATCCAGGAGGACTGCTCCAGGGTGAAGGGAGACCTGAGCCAGACACAGGGCATCCAGCACTACCTGGGCTCCCTGCTCGAAGAGACAGACCCTTTCCTACTCATCTGGGTAAGACTTCACGCTGACGAGAGGAGGATGTGAAATGGGGTGAATGAAGGAAGGAATTAACCACTTAACAACCGACTCAAAACAGCCAAACCCAAAACTCCTTGACCACATAATGTGGCAGACTTGTCATCCTCAATCTTAACATTAAAACCCCTGTTATAAAGGAACCAGTTCAACATTGCAAAAATTTACTAAATTAACATGTTATCGAAACTGAAGCAGGGTTGACGGTTAATCAGTTTACCTCTTGTCCATCTGGTCAGAGACTATTCCATTCATGCAGGATTTACGAGTATTAAAAGCTTTGTGCTGAAGTTAATTAGAAGTCAATTGATGTGTATTTGACTGTGAAGGTTATCAACTAACCTTCATTCTTATTTTTCTTCCCTCAATTTACAGGCTTTTCAGTCTGATGACTCAAAGTAAGTAAAAAGAAAACAAAAAAAAAGTAGAGTAACTGACTGAATGAGATATTGAATTATTGGATGCTGCCGGGTGAGATGTGTGTGTGCTTTTGTGAGAGAAATATGGTTAAAGCATTTAGAGAGGTACACTCTATTGGGAAGTGGAGGCTGAAGGCTTCTGGGTTATTGCCATCACCTGCAAGAACTATCAAAGGAGGTAGAAGTTAACCGTAGCCAGTGATGTAAATGCTCTGCCTTGAGGTTTGTGCTTGTACTATGCCTTCCTCAATTCCTCTGCTGCACAGGCTGCTAGCGGACCTGAACTGCCCACTGTACACCCCAGACCCTCTCAGCTTAGACAGGAAATTCATCCTGGAGGACATCGAGAGCAAGTACAAAGAGTTCATTACTGAAACATTACGCTGTCTCAGTGAACTCAAGAGAGAGCTCTGTAAGTGACTAAAAGGGGACGCCTTTCCTCCAATTTTAGGGGATAAATATTGACTCTCTTTATCATTTTCAGAAATAAGTTGCCAAGTTTACTCCTCAGTCATTGGTTGTCATCCCTCCACAGTGACCAGTCCCTTGACCCTGGACACTAACTCTGCCCATCCCCTCCTGAGTATTTCTGGTGACCTGTGCTCAGCCACGAGGGTCAAGACCCGCCTTCCATGTGCTGCTCATGTTGAGCGCTTCGACCACTGGGCCCAAGTCCTGACTGTCCAGACCTTCTCCTCAGGAACACACTACTGGGAAGTGGAGGCTGAAGGCTTCTGGGATATTTCCATCACCTACAGAAGTATTGGGCGGAAAGGCAAGGAGGGCAATGCCTTCGGCAACAATAAGGTTATTACAGTGATCTTACTCTCTTTTTTACACTCTGACAACTGTAGTACAAGGTGATAGTACAATAACCATTGGCTACATATTACCTGTCTGCAGTTTAGTTACAGCTGATTGTGTTTAGCTGGTTGTAGTCTCTCTGTCAGTTAACTAATTTACAAATGCTTACTAAAGTGGATTTTTATTTTCATTTGATGGATCTGTCGACTTACTAGATGTCGTGGAGCTTAACACAGCAGCATGACAAAAAGCTGGCTGTCTGGCACAACCGCAGAAAGATCCGCCTCGCTACCCAGATGTCCGGCAACCGGGTGGGTGTGGCCCTAGACTACGGGGCGGGCACTATCACTTTCTCTGAGGTGGGCCCTTCTTCTGTCCTTAGCCATCTGCACACCTTCAGCACCTCCTTCACCCAGCCCGTGTGCATGGGCTTTGGCTTATACAAAGCTGAGCTGAACAGCAGGATCTCCATAGTGAAGGTGTAAAGAGGGAGTCAAGAACACGAAGCTTGGTATAGTATTGTGAGAAGTGAATCGGAATGCTTAAACAGAATCTCACTGGTGAGAATATGCACATTTTTACATAGAACTGCAGTGCCCTGGACATTTTCTATTTTTGTTGTTAACGTTAATTTATCCAGACATGTTTCATTGCATATTTGGAAGCACTGTGAACCCAAATATTGGCAATGCTAAGTTTGACCATGGCAAAGATGAATGTTAGAGACCCTGAGGAAGATGGACTTTTGCTTTCTCAAGTTTATGATCTGTCCAAGGCTTTAAAGCTGTAAATGATTAAATAAATTATAAAATGAAAAACAGTGCCCCCAATTATTGTCGGGACTTCCGCACTTTCCTCCAGCTCGAGTTTCAATGACAGTGGCTGCCCGCCTCACCAAAGGCGATTGGCTGGAACAGGATTGCAGGAACATAATTGGTTAGAAAGTAGTGGGTCGATCCAAAACATGAAATTGTCATTCTACTGGCACTGAGCTGTCTGTGCTTCAAACTTACCCATGTGTATTGGGGACAAGACATTTCTTTTTTTTACCGGACCGTTAAGCCTTGTTTATGTGCACTTCTTCACATCTACCACTTGATGGGGATCTTTCCAAGCCCCATTGTGGAGTAACCCAAAAACCTCCCTTTGGCAGTACATTCAAGTTCATTCATCCAATAACATTATAACTGTACATAATAAAGTAAAGTAAATAAAGTTAATATTCAGATAGTTTTACTTTTGTATTGATGTTATGTTAAAACATGTCAACTTACCTTTTACCCATATGTAGTGCACATACCTAATAAAAATAGATTTTCAATCAAATTCATTTGGACTGTGTACTGACCACAGATTATCCTTAATTCTGAAAACAGATGTCCAATGAAATCCTTTTATTCACATACTTAAAACTCAAAATGATAATCAATCATAAATTAGGTTACTATATCAGATATAATTCTGTTAATGGGTTACAATTATATTTGATCAGTGTGGTGGATTGACAGCCAGATATCACTATTGGAATGTGTCAGACTGTGAAAACGACCTTCAACATTAAAAGCTCTCAGATAAGATACTTACACTCCTGCTGTAAAAATGTGTTATAAGAAAAGCCAGTGGGCGGTTGGTAAGAGGTAAAAAAAAAAAAAAGGTGAGTGAGAGAAAGAGTGACAAAAAAAGAGAGAGGGGGGGGGTGAGATAGAGGAGAGAGAGAGGGAGAGAGATCATATGGAGAGAGCTCAACTTGAATGATTATTTAAATATCTGTACAAGGGAGACGCTACTATTGGTTGTGTGGGAGAGGAGAGCAATCAGGAATTTAGTGGCTTTTACACCAAAGAACAACGACTGATTACACCCGATTGGAATACAAGGAGAAACATTTTGACACTGAAACAGGTGATGTCCTTATTTGTTTTCTAATGAATCAAACCTAGACACTTAGACCAATGTATTTTTATAGAATAGAAGCCTTGTACAGTCATTTATTATATGTTTTATTGTTCTGAATAACTTGGTAAGTAAATGTGAATGAGCTTTTACATTGAGATCAACCAAATTAGAAGCATATTGTTGATTATGAGTTATGCTGCTTGTATGGTTGTGTATGAGTTGTTGTTATAGTGGTTGTGTGTGGTAAAAAGGATCTTAGAATTAATATGATTTAATCCCATTACCATGTATGTGGCACAGAAGTTAAGAGTTTCTATACTATCATTGTTAAATCTGCAAATATGTATTTACAAAAATGTAGGAAACAATACCCAAAACAGCTATAAACCTGTATTCACTATTGTACAGAAACCAGCTTGTTAAGTTGATGAAATCACAAATAAGATATCGTTCATAAAGGGGGAACCGGTGAAGGTAAGCTACTGAGTGTGAAGGTGGTGGGAGAGAAGAGAAAAAAAAGAAGGGAGGGGAGCATGTTGTTAAACGTCAGGAGGGAGGGAGGAAGTGTGTGAAAGACAGATGGTCTCTCAGTGGAGTTGTTCTCCAGACTCCCTTTTTCTTTCTCACTCTCTCCTGGAACCTACATCCTCCCATGACAGTGCTCCAGAACCTTACCTCATCCCTTCATCAACTTATGTGGGATACACAAAGTATATCCTGGCTTTACCTTTCTCCTTTTCTGCCCCCCCCCCCCCACCCCCTCCCTCCAGGTATTCCTTGCTGAGGCAGTAGACTGGAACCTAACCAAACATCTATTTGTCCTTGTCATAAGGCCCCATACGGCTAAACACACACATGCACACAGTACCCAAGCAGCCCAGACACCACGGGGGAAACACCCCACAGATCTGAGCAAGGGAGACAGTAGACGGTAAAGACAAATTGAAAGAATTGAAGAGAAAGAGAGCAAGTTTTAACTTTGTCTGCTGCTGCTCAGCCAAATGTAACTTATAGTCTGACCATGACACCTACCTGTTAATTCCCTCTTTCGTCTTAATTTGGGGAATTTAAAGGTGAGAAAAGGGATTTTGAAGACCTATTTACTTCCCCGAGCAATACTAATCTGCTGTTTGATCTTATAAGAAACAGAAACATCCGTTTTTCACCATTTACAAACGGAGTGACAGAAAGTAAAGATACTCATGTGCCTCAATTAATTCTCCTCTTTAGCTTAAGGAAACAAAGAGTCAAACATCGTAAGAATCATGCATCACTGGTCAGCTTGTTCATCAACCTTTGACCCTACTTTGCTTCTGGGGTTGCTGCTCCTGTTGGGCCCCCTTGGGGCCTGTGGCCAAAATGACACAGAGCCCATTGTCCTGGAAGGAAAGTGTTTGGTTGTGTGTGACTCCACGCCATCTTCTGAGCCTGGAGGCAACGCTCTGGGCATGTCGGTCCGCTCTGGCACTGGCCGGGTGGCGTTCTCTGCCACTCGTCAGACCAACCACGAGCCCACAGACATGAGCAATCGTACCATGATCATCTACTTTGACCAGGTGAGCAAATTGTTAAAATCACACTGACCATTTTTGCATGGTGGTGGGTTGGTTGAGATGGGATCTTCCACTAGACAGAGTTCCTTCAGGACAATTAAGGTCTTTATTCGTATAGTTTACACCTTTTTCAATAACAAATACGTGAATGAATGTTCAGTCCTTCTGGCTGTACTGATGGAATTCCTTTCTATATATATGTAATTTTTCTCTGGTTTTATCTCTCTGTCTTAGATTCTGGTGAATGTAGGTTCTCACTTCGACCAGGAGAGCAGTGTTTTTCTGGCACCAAGGAGAGGTGTCTACAGCTTCAACTTCCATGTGGTGAAGGCTTACAATAGACAAACTATTCAGGTAGGGGAGGACAAGCTTGTGTACAGGTTTACATAATTTAATGTTTTATTTATTTAATGTTTATTTCAGGCGCAATGGCCCATACACGAAAAACATTACATACAAACACATAAAACACATATGCATGAAAACCAACCTACGAACACAGAGAGATGACACTTAAACCTGCGGGTTTCTTTCAGGTCAGTCTAATGCTGAATGGGTGGCCAATGATCTCAGCCTTTGCAGGAGACCAGGATGTGACACGGGAGGCGGCTACCAACGCAGGCCTCATCATCATGGAGAGGGGTGACAAGGCCTACCTCAAATTGGAGAGAGGCAATTTAATGGGTGGATGGAAGTACTCTACCTTCTGTGGTTTTTTAGTGTTCCCTCTGTAAAGAGACTTAAGAAGTGGACAGAGGGAGAGGAGGAGACTTTAATGAGGGGGGGAAACGTTTAATTGAGTATGGAATTAAGGACACGTTGTTGAGATAAATTGATTGTGTACAATGTGGGCTAATGTGCAATGACTAAATCAAAGCTCTGACATCAGTATTTCAGTGTCTACACTGTTGAAGTTGCTTTTATTAATATGTATTCATTTTTTTTTTTTCATGCCTCTGTAGCTCTATGAACAATTATACCCTGGCAAACTGTCCTTGACCCAACTCTGTCCTGTTTTGTGATTGCATATATTCTCTACTTGCCTGTTAGTGCTTTCAAATCTATTAGGAAGATTTATATGAAACACCACACATATTAAAAGGTGTACATCTAACAGTGTGCTTCTCTGTGCTTTGATGGTGGTATGTGCATGTATATTCTACTAATCTACAATACAGGCCGATTGGTAAGTGAATGTTCATATATATTTGTTTTGTACAACAACACATAGTTGCTTTGTTATTAGAATCAGTCCCATGCAGTCTACCTTTCATGATCTTTGTTTATCCGTAACATGACAGCTGCTTGTAAATTTAGCTCTCACCCCCAGAGTTGGCATGGGCTGGCAGACTCCAGCATGGGGGAGAGTGTAAGCATAGTGACTAACGGATCCTCCTAACAGAGCTAACAGTTGCACACAAACAGATGGAGCATTTGGCGGACACTTGGGCACATCTTTGCTGGACTCCTGTGGACCAAATGTGGTGCGCTGTCACAATTAGTCAGTCACGCTTCCCCAGTTCGTGATAGGAGTACCAGTTTCCTCTCTCTCTCTCTCTCTCTCTCTCTCTCTCTCTCTCTCTCTCTCTCTCTCTCTCTCTCTCTCTCTCTCACACACACACACACACACACACACACAAACACACATACACTGTCTATGATATAACCTAATTGTGTTCCTCCTTGACTCATAAAGTTAAAAACATTTAAAAAATAACCTGTAGGTGGCACAGTTGAGTCAATGTGTGTAAATTATACAGACTGTCAGATACAATTCTTTTTTGCCGTTCTCTGGTATTATAAGTAGCCTATTTATCAATGTTCCCAATCTTTTTGTAAGTCATAATAAATCTGAACAGTCCATGTGTGAACATAAATTCGCTTTGGGAAAAACACAATATACCCACATATCATTTAAATTGTTACCTTGAAAAATACCATTACTCCAGTGTCAGATGTTTTTCAGCAACAACAAGCAATTAGCACCAATTCATAGAAACGAGGTCTAATATCTATGTTGTGTATGATTATTTCAGATAATATTGAAACATGCAACATTTTGAACCTATTTCAGAATACGCTTTATGCGAGCAGGTCATATTTCGATAGTAAGACAGCCCTAATGGTTGAAAAATTAAGAAAGGTCAAATTGTGGTATAAATAATAGATACATGCTGTAAAACAGGCAAACATGTATCGATAATATAGATGTAATATAAGGAACGTGAGATAAAACAAATTTGTATTTGCGTTATGCTGTAGCATTATAATAATGCGTAGGTATAGATATTTGGAACCGAAATTCAATGAGTATGATCTCTGAGCCAAATTATCCCAACTAGGCCGCATTTATTGTTATCTCAAGCTAACTACATGACCCGCCCTGAAAATGATGGACAGCCTTACTGACCAATAGCATTACATGTTACCAAAGTCACGCAGATGGGATTCGAGGGGCACAATTTCAATGCTGATGCTGGCAAAAAGGTTAGTTCCTGCTCTTTGCTGGCCGTTTCCTGTAATCGTACTGTGTTGTGAGACGGAGAAAGCCATGTGTGTCGATGCAAAGGTAAATTTAGCACCCCGAAATTATAACCAAGAGAGTTGGGGCAATGGATGGTATGGTTAATAGCCGGTATTGTTGCTGTAAAACAGAGGTAGTCCATCCGAAACAGCATTGCGGCCTTACCCGTGACTGAACGTACACAGGCTATGGTTATTGTGGCACGTTGCTTTGGTTTGGTCCGGTTTGTTGATGCGAAGATTGAGAGAGTTGCTACGAATGAGTGAATGGTATACAGTTATCAATAGAGATGCTAGCTATCGATTGATATTGTCTCCAAATCTGTGTTTGCTGATGTCTTAAAGCAGGATTTAACACCAATTAAGCAGCCTTATTCCATACAATAGCTAGCTACAAATGCTAGCTAGCGAGTCGTTACAACAAGCGGCGATGGGGTTAGAGTAACATTGTAAGAGGGAAACGTCTGACGATGTCACCATACTGTTTCGATATTGACTTGTTGATGTCCAAACTGTCTTTAAAAACTCTGCTTTTTAGCATTTCGTGCCAATACAGATGCATGTTTGATTGAGGTACTATCATTGTCCATTGGTGACATGTACCACTTTTAGTCGGCTTCTTAAAACCATGGTAGTCTGAGGGTGACGGTCGATGAGCCTTGGGGATACCCACGGAAACCGCACAGAAAAGTCCATTAGCTAAATTAGGTTCTGGTATTCTGTGTATAACAACATCCCCTCACCTGTATTCTTTCTGTTTTCTCTCTGTTTCCCCCTCTCTGCCTTAGGAAAGGGACAGCAGCGAATGATCTTGCTGATGGGCATCCACTCTGTAACTGCCCAGTCAGAAGTGAGAAGTAGGTGGTGAAAAGGAGGCAAGGTAGAGGGGGAGGAATAGAGGATCCACTGCTTAAGCAGTCTCTCCTCTGTCCCAAACCTTCCTCCACCTCCCTTACCGTCCCAATATCCGTGCAGAAAAGATACTTTTACAAAGCCCCTTTTGGTTTGAAACAAACTACAGGGGACTGACACTCTAGAATTGGACCATATCTACTTGAGTTCAGTTTTTTTTCATCCCCCATCCTCTCTGGACGGGGAAAGATGGCGGACCCTATCATGGACCTGTTTGACGACACGCCGCTGTTTAACCTAGATGCCCTGCCTGATGACGCCTTCTCCCAGGGCTCCTCCGATCCCGTGGAGGAAGCTCTGAAGCTGGCTCTGGGCCAGGTGGACCCCCCCTCTGACCCCAGCCTGGACATCTCCACCGCCCCAGCCCTCAGTATGCCAGTGGCAGCTCCCCTAACCATCCCAGACCCAGTCCCCACACAGCCGCCTCCCTCTGTGGCCCTTCCTCAGACTGTGTCTGTAGCCACGGCACCAGCTCAACTCGCTCTGGAGACTGTAAATCAGACCACTTACTCTGTAGCCAGTAGCACCAGTGGGGCTACCACCGTCCTGCTGAGTTCCCCCCTCACTGTGTCCAGTCCCTCGGGCACACAGCAGATCACACAGCAGCAGCTCGCCCAGACCATAGCCCACCAGCTAACCCCTCAGCAGATCGCAGCCATCACCCAGCAGGCCGGAGGCCAGGGAGGACACAAGATCGTCATCCTCAAAGGACCCCAGGGCCAAGCCCAGGTGCTGCAAACAGTCGGAGGAACGCCCGGGTCTCCCGGTGGCAAAGTCACCATCGCCAGGGTACTGTCAGGCACGCCTCTCCGTCCAGGCATGTCCATACTTCCAGGCGGGACGGTCCTAAACCAGGCGGCCCCCGGGCAGGCCCAGGTGAAGGTTGGCACGGGCGTGCAGAGGCTGGTCCAGTCCCACAACGGGCCTGTCAAGCAGATGCTGCTGACCTCCATGCCCCAGACGCAGACGCAGGTCCAGGCGGGTCAGACGATGCAGGTCCAGCTGCCCACGCAGGCCCAGCTTGCCCAGGCCCAGACCCAGGTGCAGCTCCAGAACCAGGGGCAGCCGACGCAGATCCAGGTGCAGCTGCAGCAAGCCATGCAAGGCCAGCCACAGGTCACCACCTCGGGCACGGTCCGACCTCAAGGTGTCACTCTCACCACCATGCCACAGCAGGTGAGGCTTCCCAGTCGCACCAACCCTTACTGGGATGAAAGCATGTTTGATGTTGTGTAGTGAACTTATGGGCTCCTTCAATGCATTGGGTCACATGGGTTGCCAGTTTTCTTTCTTTCCATAACGGAACCCTCTCTCTCTCTCTCTCTCTCTCTCTCTCTCTCTCTCTCTCTCTCTCTCTCTCTCTCTCTCTCTCTCTCTCTCTCTCTCTCTCTCTCTCTCTCTCTCTCAGGGTGGCGAGGCAAAGCGCATCACTCTCGTCCTCCAGCAACCAACCCAGGGCGGCACAGGCCAGGCAGGAACCGTCACCCTCGGAGGGGGCGCAGGCCAGCAGCGGCAGACGGTGCAGTTGCAGCAGGCTGGGCAGGGAGGTCAGCAGCCGAGGCTGGTGCTGGGCTCTCTTCCAGGGAAGCTGGTCCTCCAGGGAGGTCAGCTGGCTGCCCTCACCCAAGCCAGACAGGCAGGCCAGACCGGGGCACAGCCCAAAGTACTGACCATCCAGCTGCAGGTGCAGCAGCAGCCCAACCAACAGGGAGGAGCTAAGGTGAGGAGGAGGAACCTTAAATGAACTGTGACGCCAAACAAACCCCTTGTCCCATTGCTACGCTTGTGCACATAGGTTTAGTAGGGCCAAGTGATAGGTTCATACAGGTGTAAACGTCCTTTACCTTCAGATCTACAGTGCATAGGGCTTTGAGAAAAGGGAATGTGCGTCGTGAACTTGGAGGGTTGAACCTGACATTTGAGGACCTTGTCTTTTGGCCCTGCAGTATCAGCTGGTGTCAGGAACGGGGACCACGGGCAGCCCTCAGGTGGTGCAGATCTCCCAGGGCCAAGGAGGACAGAGGCTGGCTGTGCCGCTCAAGCTGCTGCTGCAGCCCCAGGTGGGTGAAGCACCCCTTCTGTCCTGACGCTCACACTCACAATGAAAGGCTCCACGCTGGTTTGGCAGATATCTACAGGTGGACTGCTTAGGCTGCGAAGCCCAACCCTTAACTCTTCCCTCTAACACCTGCTTCCTGCCCCCCCCCCCCAGACCAGCGCCACGTCCACAGCGGGAGGCACCGTCTCCGTGGTGAAGGTCATCAACACCTCGGCCGCCGGCTCGGCCTCCACCACCACCACCATGGCGGCCGGGGGGATCCGCCTAGCCAAGGCCGGCGAGCCCGTGCGCCGCGTGGAGACCCTGTGCAAGCAGGAGAAGGCCAACCGCATCGTCGCCGAGGCCATCGCCCGGGCCAAGGCGCGGGGCGAGAGGAACATCCCCCGCGTCCTCAACCAGGACGAGCTGCCCGCCGGGCAGACGGCCGCGGACCTGGGGGGGGCCCTGACCCCGCCGGCCGCCGCTAAGAAGAAGGGCGGCGGGGGCGGAGGGAGCCGGAAGAAGAGCCCCGGGGCGGCGGCCTCGGGGGGGAAGGGCGGGGTGGGGGCGGAGAAGAAGGGCAAGGCCAAGGCGGCAGGGGGGGTTGCCGGAGCCGGGGGAGCGGCGGGCGTGGCCGGCGGTGGGGGCAGCAAGAGCAAAAGCAAGGCCAAAACCAAGTGAGTGTGTTTTTGGGGGGGGGGGGGCAGCCGTTATGTCAGTGTGTTAGGAAGCAAGTCAGAAGTTGTGTATGTGTTGCTTTCATCCTCTACCTCATCCCATTGGGTGTCCTTTTCATCCAAGCTGATTGGCTCTCTCATCTGTCTGTCTTCCCTTGCCCCCCGCCCAGCACCATCACTCCAGTGGGGATTAAGAAGAGGAAGAGGAACGCCTCCTCAGACCACTCAGATGGAGAGCTGAGCCCCGCCTCGCCCCGCACCCTGGAGGAGGACTTGCTGCAGGTGACAGACAGACTGGAACACACCGCCCCCCCCCCCCCACACACACACACACACACACACCACAATGCTGCACCCGCCAACTAAACCACGCAGCGACTGCCTTTTTGCGTTTTCTAACTCCTCGGCACGTGTTCCCTCCCGGCCAGAAGAGGCGCTCTAATCGGCAGGTGAAGAGGAAGAAGTACACGGAGGACCTGGACATCAAGATCACGGATGACGAGGACGACGAGGACGTGGACGTGACCACCACGGCGTCGGCGGTGGCGTCCATCAGTGGGGGACCCCAGCTGATGGGAGCCCAGCTGAAACAGGAGCTGGAGCTGGACGGGGACGGGCTGGCCAGCATGCAGTTCTTTGTGGTGGGTGACCAGCCCCATCTGGGACAGGTCTATATGTATAAAAAACACATTGTTTGTGGATAGAACGATGTTGCGATGTGACTTAAGGTTTTCGAGTGTAAACGATTGAAGCATGGGTTATCCGCACGCATATTGAATATATTTGTGTTCTACAGGAAAACCCCAGTGAGGAGGATGCTGCAATCGTCGACAAGGTTTTGTCCATGAGGCTAACGAAAAAAGAGGCGAGTTAAACACATTCCTGCAGCGTAGATGTTGCATGTCTGCTTTTCTGTGACGTACAGTAAATGTACAACGTACACATAAAATACTAACCAACTTCTTTACAGGTGTCTCCCGGCCAGTATGGCAGTGTTGAGGAATTCTTTGTGAAGTATAAGAACTAGTAAGTCCTAATCCCCTTCATTTCCTATTATCGATGTGCTTGTGTATAGGTATATGTCCAGTCCGACAGGTCAAGTTGTGGATGTTGACCTTCATATGACTTCCTCCTAGCTCGTACCTCCACTGTGAGTGGGCCACCTTGGAGCAGCTGGAGAGGGATAAGAGGATCCACCAGAAGCTCAAGAGGTTCAAGGCCAAACAGGCCCAGATGAGACTCCTCTTCCAGGAGGTGAGTGGACAACAAACACACCATTTACTGGTTGTGTTTCAGCATTCTGCCCCGATGCAAACCGTTTATTGTGACAAAGTACGCGCGTTTGTGTTGGGGTGGTTTGGTCTGTGTCTGTGATATGAGACCAAAATAAAGGGGTGTTTCATGAATAACCCAGTCCACCCTGCTGTCCCCAGGAAGAGGAGTCGTTCAACCCAGACTATGTGGAGGTGGACCGTATACTGGACGAGTCGCACAGTGTGGACAAAGACAACGGAGAGGTGAGAGGTCACTCATCTGAGCTGAGGGGTCTCTCCTCTGAGCTGAGGGGTCTCTCCTCTGAGCTGAGAGGAAACTCATCTGAGCTGAGGGGTCTCTCCTCTGAGCTGAGGGGTCTCTCCTCTGAGCTGAGGGGTCTCTCCTCTGAGCTGAGAGGTCACTCATCTGAGCTGAGGGGTCACTCCTCTGAGCTGAGGGGTCTCTCCTCTGAGCTGAGAGGTCACTCCTCTGAGCTGAGGGGTCTCTCCTCTGAGCTGAGGGGTCTCTCCTCTGAGCTGAGGGGTCATGTCTTCCCAGACATGTTGATAAAGTGGACCCCCCCAAAAAACCTAATAAGCGCTTCCTTGATTCAGGTCCGCTAAACTAATCCAATCCCTGCAAACAAACCAAAAAGTTCCATGTTGATGATTGTCTCTGGTCCCTCAGCCGGTGATCTACTACCTGGTGAAGTGGTGCTCCCTGCCTTATGAGGACGCCACCTGGGAGCTGAAGGAGGACGTCGACGAGGAGAAGGTGGAGGAGTTCAAGAAGATCCAGAACCGCCAGGCTCGTCTGAAGAGAACTGTGAGTTCTGGGGAATGTGTTTATGTATGGGAGAGCGTGTGTGTGTGTGTTCGTGTGCGTGTGCGTGTGCGTGCGTGTGTGTGTGTTTGGGAGTGAGCGGGAGTGAGTTTTATCATAAGCATATGGGTGTAGCAGTGTGTGCTAGGGTTGTGTGTGTGTGCCTCCACCCTGACCCCTCCTCCTCTCCTCCTCCTCTCAGCCCCGGCCTCAGGCTGCAGCCTGGAAGAAGCTGGAGGAGTCCAGAGAGTACAAGAGTGGCAACATCCTGAGAGAGTACCAGCTGGAGGGCGTTAACTGGCTGCTCTTCAACTGGTACAACAGGTAACCGCAGCGCACACCTACCCAGATGATGTACACCACCGGCACAATTAGTATAGACCTCCCGAATCTAAAGTTCCGATCCACACATCCACCCTCTCCCGAACTCACTCTACCTCCAACACAAACCATCGTTCTTAACCCTGGCTCTTCCCTCTCCCCCCCGTCCCCTCTACAGGCAGAACTGTATCCTGGCAGACGAGATGGGCTTGGGGAAGACCATCCAGTCCATCTCCCTGCTGTCGGAGGTGTTTGGGGCCGGTATCCAAGGCCCCTTCCTTGTCATCGCGCCCCTCTCCACCATCACAAACTGGGAGAGGGAGTTCACCACCTGGACCGACATGAACGCCATCGTCTACCACGGCAGCCTGGCCAGCAGACAGATGATCCAGCAGTATGAGATGTACTGCAAGGACGACAAGGTGTGTGTCTGTGTGTGTGTGTGTGTCTGTGTGGGCCAGAGGGCCAGAAGGCTGCAGTGTCCTGGGCCAGAATCCTGGGATTGCATTTAAGAACCGATCCGTGTTGATGACCAGCACACACAGCCTCCCCCTCCCTGCTAAACGCTCCCCCCTCCCGTCCAGGACCACCTGATCCCGGGAGCGTACAAGTTTGACGCCCTCATCACCACCTTTGAGATGGTGCTGTCGGACTGCCCGGAGCTGAGGGAGATCTCCTGGCGCTGCGTCATCATCGACGAGGCTCACCGCCTCAAGAACCGCAACTGTAAGCTGCTGGACAGCCTGAAGATGCTGGACCTGGTGAGACAAGCGGCCGCTTGGATGTGGCTCTGTTGATCTGCATGAGCGTCTAGGAACTATGGAACACGCTCACCCCCCCCCCCCACACACACACACACACAGACACAGACTTTTTTCTCTCTTTAGTGATCGCTCGTCTCTCCCTATAATGCAATCCATTTTGTTACCGCATCCCCCAACGTGTCTCTCTGTCCCCTCCTGCCTTTCTGCCTGTTCCTCCTCCCTCTAATGCCTCTTCGTTTCCCCCCTCCCCCCGTCCTCCCTGGTGTCCAGGAGCACAAGGTGCTGCTGACGGGCACGCCCCTGCAAAACACCGTGGAGGAGCTCTTCAGCCTGCTGCACTTCCTGGAGCCCGCCCAGTTCCCCTCCGAGACCGAGTTCCTCCGCGACTTTGGAGACCTCAAAACAGAGGAGCAGGTATGTCCACTCACACACACACACACACACACACACAGGTACATGCGCTCACACTCGAGTGGGGCTCATGCGTGGCTGACTGGTGTTCCGCAGGTCCAGAAGCTCCAGGCCATCCTGAAGCCCATGATGCTGCGACGCCTCAAGGAGGACGTGGAGAAGAACCTGGCGCCCAAGCAGGAGACCATCATCGAGGTGAGATCTCACCCGCAACCCTTCTAACGAAAAGGTCTTTGCTCTGCTTCGAAACGTGCAGCCGTTAGAATGAGCTCTGCATGAAAGAGTTAGTCCCCTGATTTGACTACATTTCACCCCTCCGCTAACTTCCACTAAATCCTTATTCCGTTTGAGGAGAGCCAACTCGCCTTGCCTCAACGTTTCTACCAATGCTTGCTGGATGTGCATGTTGATGTATGTGTGTGTGAACGTGGTGGTGAGTAGGTGGAGCTGACGGACGTGCAGAAGAAGTACTACCGAGCCATCCTGGAGAGGAACTTCAGCTTCCTCAGCGTGGGCGTCAACCAGAACAGCAACGTGCCCAACCTGCTCAACACCATGATGGAGCTCCGCAAGTGCTGTAACCACCCCTACCTCATCTCAGGTGCCTCCCCCCCTGCCCGCCCTCACACTGCACCACCCTCAGGCTCTCACACTGCACCACCCTCAGGCTCTCACACTGCACCACCCTCAGGCTCTCACACTGCACCACCCTCAGGCTCTCACACTGCACCACCCTCAGGCTCTCACACTGCACCACCCTCAGGCTCTCACACTGCACCACCCTCAGGCTCTCAAACTGCACCACCCTCAGTCTCTCACACTGCACCACCCTCAGGCTCTCACACTGCACCACCCTCAGTCTCTCACACTGCACCACCCTCAGGCTCTCACACTGCACCACCCTCAGGCTCTCACACTGCACCACCCTCAGGCTCTCACACTGCACCACCCTCAGGCTCTCACACTGCACCACCCTCAGGCTCTCACACTGCACCACCCTCAGGCTCTCACACTGCACCACCCTCAGGCTCTCACACTGCACCACCCTCAGTCTCTCACACTGCACCACCCTCAGGCTCTCACACTGCACCACCCTCAGGCTCTCACACTGCACCACCCTCAGGCTCAGAACCGCACACGGCATAGGGGGGAAATGATATGGAGAAACTCTTTCATAGTAGTGGGTATTTCATCACAGCGGTGTTTTGACCCATCTTGCCTCCTTTTAACATGCACTGTGTACTCCAAAAGAGAAAAGCATCTCTCTTCTCCCATGAACATTTCCCAGCATTTTACCAGAGCCAAGTCTTACATCGTAAGTCTCTCTGACTCCCCCTCCCCGTCCCGCGTGCTCTTCCAGGGGCCGAGGAGAAGATCGTGGCCGAGCTGAGGGAGGTGTATGACCCCATGGCGGCAGACTTCCACCTGCAGGCCCTGGTGCGCTCGGCGGGGAAGCTGGTGCTGCTGGACAAGCTGCTGCCCCGGCTGAAGGCCGGCGGACACAAGGTGCTCATCTTCTCTCAGATGGTGCGCTGCCTGGACATTCTGGAGGACTACCTCATCAACAAAAGGTACGCTGTCACACGCACGCGCCGTCTCCAGTACGCTGTTTGGAAGGTGCCGGAGGAGCGGAAGGTGTATGCTTACGTGCGGGAATGGGGGTTATGAAGCTATGCCTGTTTTTTTCCACATGGGCAAACGCATAACACCTGTGCAGAGGCCGGCTGTGTGGTGAAACGATATTTGAATCCTCAGTTTTGGAATCTTCATGCAGAATGGTCATGAAAATGCGTGTGACAGTAACCGTAGCGATGTAGCGAAGTCAGTCGGTTGACCAATGTGTTCCTCCACGCAGATACCTCTACGAGCGGATTGACGGTCGAGTCAGGGGTAACCTGCGCCAGGCCGCCATCGACAGGTTCAGCAAACCTGACTCTGACCGCTTTGTCTTCCTACTGTGTACCCGCGCTGGAGGCCTGGGCATCAACCTGACTGCAGCAGACACCTGCGTCATCTTTGACTCTGACTGGAACCCCCAGAACGACCTGCAGGTAGAGAGTCTGACCAACAGAGGCAGTAGATAGGGGCAGATTTTATTTGTATACACATTGTTTTGGTTTAAACTGAGAATGTAGTCTTCAATTCTGACGTGTAACCCTGAAGACACCAGTGTTGCTCATTCTAACCTCCCCCCCCCCTCCTCCACGTCTAGGCCCAGGCCAGGTGTCACCGCATCGGCCAATCCAAGGCCGTCAAGGTGTACCGCCTGATCACCAGGAACTCCTACGAGAGGGAGATGTTGGACAAGGCCAGTCTGAAGCTGGGGCTGGACCGGGCCGTCCTGCAGAGCATGAGCAGCAACAAGGAGAGCAACGTCAACGGGGTGAGAAGCCTCTCTGTCTCTGCCTCGTGCATGGTCCCTGGTGCAGACTGGAGCCTGGGCTGGGCCTGTCGCTGGGGTCTTTGTAATGACTCTTTCCTCCGCTCATCTCTCATGACCCCCCACACACACACACACACCCAGGTCCAGCAGTTCTCCAAGAAGGAGATCGAGGACCTCCTGAGAAAGGGAGCGTACGCCGCCATCATGGACGAGGACGACGAGGGCAGCCGCTTCTGCGAGGAGGACATCGACCAGATCCTCCAGAGGAGGGCCACCACCATCACCATCGAGAGCGAGGGCAAGGGCTCCACCTTCTCCAAGGCCAGCTTTGTGGCGTCTGAGAACCGGACGGACATCGCCCTGGACGACCCCGAGTTCTGGCAGAAGTGGGCCAAGAAGGCCGACATCGACTACGACTCCATGAACAGAAAGGTAAAGGAGGGCCCTCTGGCGGCGTGTGTGGTTCGTGTCTGGGAGGCGGGGCTTTTGGGGGTTTATGAGTTGTCGAAGCAGGTCTGGGAGAGCGTTGTTAAGCTGTGGAACTAGCTATGCGCGGTGTGTGGAAAGACGCCAAACGTCTTCATTTGACCTCCTGCGTGTCTCCGTACTTGTGTTTTACAACTTTGACAGTTGATCATGAAGCGTCTTGACCCGCGTCCCCTCTGCCCTCTGTAGAACACGCTGGTGATCGACACCCCCAGAGTGAGGAAGCAGACCCGCCAGTTCTCCACCCTGAAGGGGGAGGGCGGCGACCTCTCTGACCTGGACAGCGACGAGGAGTACCCGCCCCACAACTCCCGGCAGTCCCGCGCCTCGCGGCGCTCCGAGCGCCACACCGGGGTGGGCTACGGCCGCACCGACTGCTTCCGTGTGGAGAAACACCTCCTGGTGTACGGGTAGGTGGACGACCGAGTCCAGGAAGTCACAGTAACGCCGTCTGTTTGCTGGTTTGGCTACGAGTGTTCAGTAAAACTTAGTCTCTGCATCCATGTTCTCTCTTTTCTCCCTTCTGTCTCTCTCCTTGCCTCCAGGTGGGGGCGCTGGCGAGACATCCTGGCCCACGCGCGCTGTAAGAGGCGTCTCGGGGAGCGGGATGTGGAGACCATCTGTAGGGTCATCCTGGTCTTCTGTCTGCTGCACTACCGTGGAGACGAGAACATCAAGAGCTTCATCTGGGAGCTCATCACGCCTCCGGAGAACGGCCGGGAGCCTCAGACGCTCCTCAACCACTCGGGTACACACACACACACACACATACACACCCTGAGTCTCTGTCCTCAGTCATTACTGTGTTGTGAGGAGGAGAGGAGACCAGGCCGACACGTGGGAAAGGTAAACTCCCAGGGGCCTGTATTTACTCATCAAACAAAGAAGTGCTTTGAGTGCCTGGGCAGCCTGCCGCTGTCCTGGGTGCTGAACCCCTGCTGCTGCCCTGTGCTGAATACCGGGCGCGGTGCTGAGTTCAGCTCCAGCCTTGTCCAGCTACAATATGTACACACACATACTCTAGGATACACTTACACACACTGAATCGGCTTGATTTGTAGTTATTGTAGTCTTAGTCATTAGTTGTGTGGTTGTAACAGAGGCGTGTGTGTGTGTGTCCACGCAGGCCTGAGCATCCCTGTGCCCAGAGGCAGGAAAGGGAAGAGGGTGAAGGCCCAGAGCTCCTTCGACGTGCAGAAGGTGGAGTGGATCCGCAAGTACAACCCCGACTCGCTGCTTCTGGACGACAGCTACCGCAAACATCTCAAGCACCAATGCAACAAGTCAGTGCTACCGTCCACCTGTGTGTGTGTGTGTGTGTGTGCATGAGAAAGTGCGCACAGCTGTGTGTAAGGTACCATATGACCCCTTTCCCTCTTCCAGGGTGCTGCTGAGAGTGCGCATGCTGTACTACCTCAGACAGGAGGTCATCGGAGACCACTCAGACTCAGTGTTGAGAGGAGCTGATGCCAGGTAAAGACACACACACACACACATTTCCCCCTTCCCACATGTATACACACCTTCACACACGTTACATTGAGTGTGTGTGTGTGTCTCTTTAGGGATGTTGACATCTGGATGCCTGAGATGGAACAGCAGGAGGTGCCGTCCGGCTGGTGGGACACGGAGGCTGACCGCTCACTCCTAGTGGGAGTCTTCAAGCACGGTGTGTGTGTGTGTGTGTGTGTGTGTGTGTGTGTGTGTGTGTGTGTGTGTGTGTGTGTGTGTGTGTGTGTGTGTGTGTGTGTGTGTGTGTGTGTGTGTGTGTGTGTGTGTGTGTGTGTGTGTGTGTGTGTGTGTGTGTGTGTGTGTGTGTGTGTGTGTGTGTGTGTGTGTGTGTGTGTGTGTGTGTGTGTGTGTGTGTGTGTGTGTGTGTGTGTGTGTGTGTGTGTGTGTGTGTGTGCGCGCGCGCGTGTGTGTGTGTGAAAGAGAGATGGTCAGGTCCAGCTAGACATCTTTTTCCCCTTCGACACTCTGTACTATATGCTGAGTGTGCGTTGCCTCTCTGTGACTCCAGGCTATGAGATGTACACGACCATGCGTGCTGACCCGTGCCTCTGTTTCCTGGAGCGCGCCGGTCGCCCCGACGACCGGGCCATCGACGCCGAGCAACACACGGGCGACGCGGAGCTCGGAGATGAGTGAGTAACACGCCGGCTTCAGTCTGCGTACCGGCCCTTTAACCCTGCTTCCTGCCTGACCGTCTCATACCACGGATGTGCACTCCACTCTGATGGGCTCAGGTGTGTGGGGAGCGCCGTCGTCAGATTCAGATTGAAAACGGCTTTTGTTTTTGCTGTCTGTTCTGCAGCGGAGACTATGATAAGTATTCTGAAGACCCAGAGTTCAAGCCCGCCGCGAGGCACACCAAAGACCTTTACGAGGAGGTGAGACACTGAAGCCCATGCCGTCAGCACCCCCAAGCCACGCAGTGTCCTCTCTGCTGTCCAACCGCAATGACGTCGCCATAACACAGCCAACCGTTGTAGACCTAGTCGCGCACAATGTTGAGTCCGGCATCTTTATTGATGCCGTTGACCATTAGCATCAGCGAGACAGACGTACCGCCTACCATATCTAAACCAAGATGTGACTCTGTCCCCCCCCCCCCAGCCTGACTCCATGGCCATGGACGATGAGATCTGCGTGGAGGACAGGGCGGGCCCGGTGGTCCCGGAGGGGCCGTCCTCGGGCCAGAGCACGGCCTGTGAGTGGCCCACCAGCTCGTCACTCACCGCCAGGCTCCGCCGCCTGATCACGGCCTACCAGCGCAGCTACAGGCGGGAGCAGCTGAAGATGGAGGCGGCCGAGAAGGGCGACCGCAGGCGCCGGAGGTGCGAGCAGGCCAGCAAGCTGAAGGAGATCGCCCGGCAGGAACGCCAGCAGAGGTATCTGCCCAGCAACAGCAAGCATAGGTTATAATTGGCTGATTTATCCTGTGTCTTTCCATACAGAATGTGTGTGTGTGCGTGTGTATATATGTGGAATTTAAAAATGTGTATTAAAGGTTCCTCTCCCGGCATGGTCTGTCTCTGTACCTCCCCCCCCACCCCATCATTTTTCACCAGGTGGACCAGGAGAGAGGAGTGTGACTTCTACCGCGTGGTCTCCACGTTTGGCGTGGAGCGCATCAAGAAAGAGGAGGGCGACCCGCGGGGGGAGGAGCCTGAGATGGACTGGACCCGCTTCCGCACCTTCGCCCGTCTGGACAAGAAGACCGACGAGAGCCTGTGTCGCTACTTCCGCTGCTTCCTGGCCATGTGCCGCAGGGTCTGCCACCTGCGCCCCGCCCACGGAGAAGGTAGCCACACCGCCAGCTAGCCAGCCAGCTAGCCCCATAGACACACCACCTGACCTCCACAGCCAGTACACACCTCACTCACTTCAGAGACTTGCGAAGGTGACGGTAACCAGAACCGTTGGGCGGTTGTGCGGCCCTAATCCCACCCTGTTTCTGTCTCCCCCAGACCCCTCCGAGGTGTCCCAGTCTCTGGCCCCCATCACGGAGGAGCGCGCCTCGCGCACCCTCTACCGCATCAGCCTGCTGCGTCGCCTGCGGGAGCGCGTCCTGCCCAACCCCTCCCTGGAGGAGCGCCTCCCACTGGCCCCGCCCAGCCCCGAGCTGCCCGCGTGGTGGAGCGCGCCCGACCACGACCGCCAGCTCATGCTGGGCGCCGCCCTCCACGGCGTCAGCCGCACCGAACTCTCCATCTTCTCCGACCCGCAGTTCACCTTCCAGCAGGCTCGCCAGGACTACCAGCAGGCCCTGCCCCCGGCCCCCCAGCCCCCCAGCACAGCCCAGGGAGAGGAGGAGGAGCCAGCCGTGAAGAAGGAGGGAGAGGAGCCTCGACTGGCGGGGGGCGAAGCCACCGGTGCCCCAGAGGTCCAGACTACGCCCCTGACTCAGCAGGAGGGGAAGGGCCGGGCCCGGGCCGGCTGGGCCTGGAAGAAGAGCAGAGGGAGGGGGCCCAGAGGAAGTGGGAGGAAGAGAGGAGGAGGAGGGGGGCTGTCGGACTCGGATTCCGTTACAGATTCCGGCTCTTCGTCCTCCGATGGCTCGGCCAGCTCTGACGAGAGTGGGGAGAGCGAAACCGAGCGAGAACGAGGTTAGTGAAAGAGAGTGAGACTGCGGAAATAATCGTTCATTTAAAGAATTGACGGAAAGTCAAAGAACATGGTATTGTAAAAACCCAAACGATACCCAACTGTATTGCTGAATGCTAACTGCAGCGTGTAGCTGAACACACATGAACAGCCTTGACTTGTTTCCTCAGCTGCCAAGGTGTGTGATGGGGATGAGGAGAACAGCATGCTCTCCATGACCCCTTCCCAAGACGGTGCACCCCTGACTGACCCCCTTCGAGTGGACTGGCCCAAGGTATGCGCCCACACAAACTTACACGAGAGCTGTTGGACCGGGTGTTAGGCGGTAAGAGGGGTTTCAGACCCCTTCAGTGCTCTCAGCTTAGGAGTCACGGATGTATTCATGTTGCGTTCCTCAGGACCGCGTGTTGATCAACCGTCTGGACAGCCTCTGCACGCTGGTTCTGACTGGCCAATGGCCAGCCGGACGCCGCTACACAGCTGAGAACCAGCTGACCTCCGCCTCTGACGAGCAGGGGGGAGGAGACGAGCTCAGCTACTCCCGGCTCATGCGTAAAGGCCACGGCACCCCTGGCGGGGAAGGGACTGATGAGCAGGACTCTGAGTTCACTGTCAAACTCCTCAAGGTGAGACGCGGGGGAGGACATCAGGAAAGAAAAAGGAGAGCTTTTTGGCAGTGGTGAAATGTCATGGATAAACCCCCCCCCCCCCCCCCTTGTCTCTGTGTTAGGAGGAGGGGCTGAAGCTGACGTTTTCCAAGCAGGCTTTGATGCCCAACGGGGCGGCGGGAGAGAGCAGTGGACGCAGGAAACGGAGGGACCAAGAGGTGTGTGTGTGTGTGTGTGTGTGTGTGTGTGTGTGTGTGTGTGTGTGTGTGTGTGTGGTCACAAAGTTCAAGTACACGTTCCCATTCTGAAGCGATAATCACCGTCCACCCAGAGGGAAGCACAGCTGCTCATACTCAGAAGATGTCTCGGGGAGCCATAAAAAAACCCTCCTGGGAGAAGCAGGCACACACTGTGTTGTAAATCCCATCCGCTCCAATACTAACATCACGCCACTTTTGTGTCTCTACCCTAGTTGTCGGACCCAGACGGGGTGGTCCAGAGCGCGGAGAGGGCGCCCCGGCGCAGGGGCCCACCCAACTGGCTGAAGGAGAACCCAGACTACGAGGTTGAGGGGGACATGCTGGAGGTAGACACACCTACACATAGTACCACCCTTTGCCCCCGTGACCTATGAGTACTGTCGTTCATGTTTACTTAGATCCCTGTGATTTCCTCCCGTCTCCCCAGCTGCTTGTCAACAGGAATAAGAGGAGGAGGAGGAGGAAGAGGACCGAGAAGGCGCTGACGGGGAGCGAGAAGGTGAAGATCATCGATATGAAGACTGGAAAGAAGGTACGATTTAAGGTTATCAGGAGGTGCCGGAATGGCCAGCTGCTGTCGGTGTTGGTGCTGCGCTGCTCTTAAGTTGCCATGAGGTTGAGTTCTTCTTCTCTGGTGCAGGTGGGAGCAGCCTTCGGACCCCTGCTGCAGGACCTGAGGGAGTTTCTCGAGGAGAACCCGGACTACTCTGTAGCACCAGACTGGGCGGAGACTGTTCGAGGCTCTGTGAGTACTAATTGCATCTGCTGCTTCTAGGGAGTCAGATGGCTGAGCGGTTAGGGAATCGGGCTAGCAATCAGAAGGTCACTGGTTCGATTCCTGGCTGTGCAAAATGACGTTGTGTCCTTGGGCAAGGCACTTCACCTTACTTGCCTCGGGGGGAATGTCCCTGTACTTACTGTAAGTCGTTGTGGATAAGAGCGTCTGCTAAATGACTAAATGTAAATGTTCTCTCCTATTGGGTGGTTTATCACCGGACTAAACTTCCTCCTGCCTCTCTGTCCAGGGCTTCCTCCCCGAGAGTCTCTTCCACCGGCTCCTGACTGACGAGTCTGACATCCCCAAGCGAGGTCGGCGCCGTCACCACCACCACGCCCCCCAGCCCACCCCGCTGGAGGACCCCCTGCTGGTGGGAGGCGAGGAGGAAGATGAAGAGGAGGAGGAGACCCTAGTTTCCGATGGGGCCTACATGATGGACGATGAAGACCTGGAGGATGGGAGCAACCTGACCGGATCCCACCACTTCTTGCCCCCCGACTTCGATGTCAAGATGGAGGGAGGTGACAGTTTGTCACAGGGCGGATATGAGAGTTCAGACAGGGAGGCCCTATTGGACGACGTCATCATGGCGCAGAAGGACGAATCAGACTCTTCCTCTTCCAGCTCAGAGGATTGACCAAGCACATCCTGTCTGACATAGCCCTTTCCTATTGAAATCATGTTATTTTCTCATTCGTGTCATTATTCCTTTTTATTTTTATCATCTGTATCAAATAATGGACGGACGTGGTTTTTTTTGTTCCCTCTTTTTACTTATTTGTTTCATGTAGGTTTTTGGGGGGGAAAGTAGGTTTGCGCCCATCAACTTCCATTCCTTTCATTCATGATACTCCCCTTCTGTCTGTGACCAGCCCTTCTTCATGCTCAGCCCCCTCAGGGGCCTCATCCAGAGCCTCCCTTTCACCTTCTACTCACCTCTGCCAACCTCCTTGGCCTCTTCCTCAGCCTCAAGTGTAAGGGAGAGCCATGCTGTACAGAAACCCTTTTGTTACCCAAGAAACTCCAAGCTGGCCCTCCAGTATTCCAAGCAACTGGATGAGTGGACACACATGTACTGAGCTCCCATGATGCCTGAGTCTGATTTAATAGGCCATTTCTGTGCCCAGTTGAGTCAGTGAACTAGAGGAGTCCAATGTTCGGATGTACATTTCTTTCCTGAGTGGGAGGGAGAGGGGAGGGGGGGATGTATTAGTTACTGATCCAGTGATAGGAAGATGGGTGTATTGTACAATGGTAGAACCGATCAGTTGTGTGCTATGGTGCAAAATGACCGCATTGAGTTATAATTCTTGTTTTATGACCTGACTGTATCTGTGATATGAATAACAGCAATCTACAGTGAACTACAGCTTCTGGTCTTTGTTGTACTTGTCTGATATTACTGTTGTTGAATATATTTTTTATTTGGATGTATGAATTAATCATTTGTTGCGTTTGAGACTTTTATTGATCTTTTGCAAAAAACCGTGATCCGAAGATGTGCACTAAACAGCCCAATAGAGATGGAACTTCCAACCTTTGGTCATATTGAATGACGTAATATCCCGAAAAGAAAGAACCCCGGAAGCACAGTTTAAAGCATCAAGTCAATGTAGTTTAGTGGAACGATGGAGGTAAGACACTCAATAAACACTGATCAAATTAAAGCCATATTTTCTGTGAATCGAGTTACAGACTCAAAGGTGTAAACCATGGTGATCATCAGATCTATCATGACAGGTCTGCTGTTTTTGTATTGACAGTGAAGAGCACGGCTAGTTTGCTAGCTATAAAACTTCCCCAAATCTGACCCTGCGTATAACGGGGGTAATAGACCATCTTTTTAAAATGGGGGGGAAAAAACACTTCTGCTTTTATTTTTAAAGTATAATTCCTCCTCCATCTAAATGTTTTGTTGTGACGCATATTTGCTACCCAACTAGTTAATCGTACAAAAGGGCAAACAAAGGTACTTACTGAAACTTGCTAGCTTCCAGCATTAGAAAATGTAACTGCTAGTCGCGTTAGCACTAGCTACCAATGCACTGCTCTCCAATGTCTTTTGTTTTCACATGAACATGGTTACAGCCATGAGCGAAACTGAAAACGTATTTTGTTACAGAGCATCAATTGCAATATGGCTATAAAGAGTAATGGGCTGTGATTGACAATGAGAACTAATTGACAGCCGTATCCCTAGCAAACTCGATTTTTCCATTTAACTCTCAATGGATTACGCCCTCTCGATTCATAATCCTTGCTCACAGAAGACGTCACATGGCCACAAAATGACTATACATACTTATTTTATCAACGTGGATTAAAATCATACAACATGTTCTATAACTACTAGTGTTCAAGCTATCATATCTACACCATATCCCATCCTATTTTGACTTGACTAGGGAGGACAAGGTTGGCTATTGATTGAAGTTTGATTTATATTGTCTGGCCATTCATCCAGCAACACGGCAGCAGGCCAGAATTGAAGCTTGCTAGTGTAGAACAGCCGGTGATGCATGTTGACTTCGTTATCTTATTAGTTCTAGTTCTAGATAACTTTATGTAGCATTAAAGTCAATATATTTTAGTTGTGTATTGAAGCAATAAATCAGCGATACTGGTGTATAAATCCAGTGATCCGTTTTCTGTAGCTAACGTCAGTTAGCTAGCTAGCTTAATAGCTAGCCGACGCGTTACTCCAATGGTTGGATAATTTGCTAGCTAGCTAACCCGTTAGCTAAAGAAACTATGGACCTAAATTTTTATTCTGATCTCTCCGATCATACATCTGAACATGTGGACCAAGATTTTTTGGAAACGCAGTCTTATAATGGATACCCCGGAAACAAGGTATAGCAATTTAGCCAGCTAGGTGTTTAGCTAACTAGTAGCCTGGTGAATTAGCCAGCCGGCTAACATTACATGCATGTTCTGTCCTATTTTGCCCCGGTCTAGTATAGTCAGATACAGGGTCTGTCAACAATGCAATAGCTTTCTTCTTCTTTGGGTTCTGTTTGGTGGGTCGCATCCAACTGTAAGGTGTATGTAGTGTAATATCTTTATAGCTGCAAAGTCAAGGCTACTAATATTGTTTACTTTAGAGCTGTGACTGGAAACCGTAATCTATTGAATAAATTGGGTCTAGAAAATATGTTTAACAAACCAGCTTGTTTATTAACGTATGTAGTGTGACTTGACTTTCATCATTGCAGTTTCCTGGAGGCAGTGATAATTACCTGACGATCACAGGGGCAGGCCATCCCTTTCTGTCAGCAGAGGTGTGGGTCCTGAAATGACAACTATTCACTATATCATGATATCTCTGTAGTTTCATGTTATTTACTTCTAATGGCTGGTTACTTTGCATTGTCCCCTCACATAGTTTCTCTCTTTCTCTGTTCAGCAGACATTCCACACCCCAAGTCTAGGTGATGAGGTGTTTGAGATCCCACCCATCTCCCTGGACCCTGACTCAGCACTTACCGAGGGGGATGTGGTGTCTCATTTTGGGGAGCTCTCAGAAAGTGCAGGGGGTCCCTCTGGGGCTGGCAACCTGGCCAGAAACGCGGTGGTCGGGGGAAACGACCCCTCGTTTGCCTCCACTTATGTAAACCCAAACTCCCAGGGCCTGGAGCATTTGAGCCTAGGTGTGATGAGTCAATCTGGCGGCGCTGCTCTGCTCAGCTCAACGCTGGGGGTGGTAAGTAGCATACTATGGGAAACTTAAATACAGAAGAAGTGCCAGTTTCTTGATTTAGGACCAGACTTCAGGACAGTGACAGACTATGACTTCTTTCTGATTCTCTCTGCAGGAGCTTGGCCATTCTATTGGCTCTCATTTCAGTAGCCCCTCCCCAATGACCATTGACGTTCCACTCGGGGACATGAATCATGGCCTATTGGGACACAATCAGCTGGCCACTATTGACCAATCAGAGCTGAATGCCCACCTTGGGCTTGGCCTAGGTGGTGGGACTATTATGTCTCGTTCAAAGTCACCTGACCAGCCACTGTCTGCCACGCCATCGCCAGCCGGTTCTCTCCAGGATGAAGACATGGATGATTTCAGGGTGAGTCGTTTACTTCTCATTTCTATAGCTCATTTAAATGGAACCTAAATAAGTGTTTTGTGATGTAAAAGACTTGAAAAGTAAATTAATCTGTTTCATCTTGGCCATCCCTCTTCTACACTTGATCTCTCTTCCTGTCCCTCGTCCCGTACACTTTGACCCTGAAGAGTGTACTGGTAGACTCTCCCATGTCGCTGTCGATCTCTCCCGCGGTCCTCTCCCATATGTCTGCCCAGCCTGGCTCTTCCCTCATCCCCTCCTCCTCTGGCACCCCAGCTGTGGTGAGGCGAGGGGGGGGCAAGCCAGCCACACTGGCCGCTACTGTGGGGCTTGGCGCTGGAGTAGGGAAGAAAGGCAAAAAGAAGAAGGACCCCAACGAGCCTCAGAAGCCTGTGTCGGCCTACGCACTGTTCTTCAGGGACACGCAGGCGGCCATTAAAGGGCAGAACCCCAACGCCACCTTCGGAGAGGTGTCTAAGATTGTCGCCTCCATGTGGGACAGCCTGGGGGAAGAGCAGAAACAGGTACACAAGCTTCTTTTGCTCACATTCACACGCACAAGTCTGAGGTCTTTGTTTGTGAAGAGAGATACTGAGATCCTTCGGCATCCTATACCAGGTGTACAAGAGAAAGACGGAAGCGGCGAAAAAAGAATATCTGAAAGCACTTGCAGCTTACAGAGCCAATCAGCTTTCACAGGTAAGAGAGTCTTTGGTTTTCCAAACAACAATTATTATTATTATTTGGTCTGTGGCGCTTTAATATGAGGAACTAGTTTCTAACTATCATCTTACTGTTCGTCTCTTAGCCCACTGAGGTGATGGACACTGCCCCCTCACCACCACCTCCAATGCCTGACCCAGTCCCTGTGGCCCGCCCGGCCCGCCTCCCTCCACCTTTCCCAGACCAGAACACCATCACCAACATCTGCGCCTCCAATATCATCCTGGACGTCCCCCAGGTCACTACTCGCTCTCGCACCGGGGCCAACAAGCCCCTCGCTCCAGGCCTACCCACCACCGTCACCCAGACCTCCATCCAGACCCCCAGCCCAACCATCACTAAGATCATCATCTCCAAACACATGCTGCAAAGTGGCGCTCAGATTCACCAGATCCCAAACTCCATGGTGACGGTCCTCCCTGCGGGCGTGCGTGCCCTACAGCCAGCAGCCGTGGCCACTCTCACCTCGTCCTCGCGCCTGCCCCCACCTCTGCAGCAGATGCAGCATGCTCCTCCCCCACGACTCCAGCAGATGGTACACTCCCCTGCCCCGCCTCCCCTCCAGGCCAAGCCCCGCGGCGGTACCGGTCAGGGCCTTCCTGTGTCCGTCACCACTACAGCTCCCCCTCCGCTGCAGATAAAGATAGTTCCTGCCGCTCTTCAGGGTAACACAGCCGTGCCCATTGTAGTAAACACTGCAACCTCGGCCAATCTGGTTGGTACCTCGCACTCCTCCGCTGTGCCTACTTCAGTATACTCCACCCCTACAGTGGCAGTACAAGTAGTGAAACCCAACGACACTACAGACGAGGAGGCAGATACAGAGGAGTTCACTCCAGGAGAGGTAAGGGAGAAGGTCTCATCACATTCAACTTGCGAGATACCATAGACAAATCATAAGTGAATGCTCAAACTATCAACCGCAGCAAGTTGTTACAGTGTCGTTAGATGAACACGGCTAGGGTGCTATGGATAATGAGTTCAGTAGGGGTCACTTTGCACATGGATTGTTACTAAGTGCGTATTACATTGAATCCCTTTTGTCGTCTCTCAGCTGGAGATGGAGGTGAACGTGTCTCCAGGTCTCACCGGCGCTGGCCCAGCCTCTTTTAGTATGTGTGTTCGAGCTGGCTGCACTAACCCTGCCGTGGAGAGCAAGGACTGGGATAAGGAGTACTGCAGCAACGAGTGTGTGGCCACGCACTGCAGGTCTGTTGGGTTGCATGGACTGTGTTGGGATGTGCCATGTTTTATCATGTAATCCTAGGGATTAAAACTAGCCCTGGTGTCTTCATGACCAGGAAACTGATTTCAGGGAATGTTCTCTCTCTCATTCTCTCCCCATCTCCTTCCTCCATCAGAGACATATTCATGGCCTGGTGTTCCATAAGGGGTCAAAACACGGCAGCTGTAAAGTAAAGAGCAACCACACTCGCCACAGTCCAGACAACCACAGAGTCGAGGAGGAGAGCATGCAACAGGGCACAGAGGAGATGCACTGGGACACCAATAAGCATTCAGACTAAAGTCCAACAGTGCTAATCCAGCAGAAAGAAAAGCCAAATTATGGAATTGAGCTTGTCAACTAGTTTGCTATTGAGTGACCATGGTGGGGAAAGAGGGGCTACTCATGGAGTATGTACAAATACGTATTTCGAGTGAGATCTACTTCATTCAGTGTTTTAGTAGGTTTGGATAGGTCAGTTTACTTGATCCCTGACACGGTGTTGTTAAGCTGCACCACAAAACAGGGCCGACATGGTTACATTTCCGGAGAGTATATTCTAAACATTTTTGGAAGAAAAAAATGAAATATCTCTTTAATAATAGTAATCCACTCCATCATGAGAAAATGTGCCACCTATAACTATTTAGTTAAAAAGAAACACAAATATTTGATTCTTTTTATATACATACTTTTTGTCTTCTGGTGCCCAGTGCTTGATATTTTGTGAAGTCAAGAACATTATTTTTCTATTTTTAATTGGTGAACATATAGAAAGATTAGAAAAATATCATGCAAAATCAGTTTCCTCTTCTGTTTAGTTTAGGGACCTCTGCTGTTAAAAGTATTGATAGTGTTTCCTGCTCTCAGTCCGGCGTGAATTAACAAATGTAAACATCAAGCTTGATTTGATGTTCATGTCAACTTCTTTTTAAATAAATGAGCAATAAAAGGAAGTGCTCAAACTAGTGTGTCACATTAAGACAGCTTCCATAGGTCTGGTGAATGTGTTTTGTTGCCTACACATGCCTGTCCCCTCTGATATGGAGAGATGCATCAAGCTGTGCATATATGGCAGAGGATTTAAGGAAGAAAGGATGTGATTTGTTCCACATCAGCAGTAACTATGCTATTGTCAACTTAGAAACCTGTTCTGAAGCCTTAGATGCGGCAGGGGCAGAAATTAAACAGTAACATTAATACTGTCTCAAGTCGAAAGAATTGGGGGAGGAGGAGGAAGGACTTTCTGTTAGAACTCTAGAACAATAAAATACCTGTCCACTGCATCCATCTGTTAACATTCTGCATGAGTGCGAGAGCGGGAGAGCTGGAGAGAGGGAAACACGTGGAGCCCGTCTGAGGAGGAGAGAGGCTGTGGCAGGAGGAGGAGCGGTGGTGTGGGGTCATGGACTCTCACTTGTATGTATGTATGTATGATTAAGTATGATTAGAAGGTAGAGTACTCTGTTTTATAACATGGCATTAGCAGAAAAAAAAACATGTTCTTTTGCATTTAGTAATGTCATATGGGCAATTACACTGTCTTGTATAAAGTAACTTTCCAGGAACCCTCTGTGGCTCAGTGGACAAGCATGTGTACTCTCGAGTTTACTGCCAAACATGGTACCCCTGGTTCAAATCTCACTCCAAACAATTGATAATTCATTTAACTGATATCAGTTAAGAAATATATATGTTATTTCCAAGTATAAAGAAGGGGGACCACCCTGTGGTGTAGTTGGTTGAGAACAAGGGCCTAAACCACAACAACCTGGGTTCAAATCCAGCATATAGTGTCGTGCCCAGATCCCTGTATCTGCAGCGCACTCCTCGACTGTCCAGATCCCCTCTTCCAACTGTCCTTCCATGTACCCAACTGTCCCACCAAGAAAGGCTCAACCAAGAGTCTAGAAAGGAACTCATCAGTTTTAAGAGCAAAAATTGCACTGCAAGAAGATCCTTCAGCCAGACTTGAACACAAGACCCTTCACACAGTAGCCCTCATCTTTGAGCACTGAGCTATCTGGGATCATAACGATTTCAACGCAACATTTAAATTCGACATTGAATTACCTGGTTGTAACAACCTGCAGAGTTGGGGTGTCAAAAAAGCAGGGCTCGCTGGGTTAGTGTGCATGCAGTACTGCAACAGCTTGCAGTTCAAATCCAGCCTTCACTGTATGTCTTTCTCCATTATTTTCCTTTCACACTTCAATTAACTGTCAATACAGCAACACAATCCACAACTCAATAAACTGAGGGAAATAACCACACTACTTTTTTAATTTTTTCTGTCCTGGATACCAATCACAATATTTCTGTAGAAGACAGAACAAAACTGAAAAAAAGAATCCTGTTTTCATCAAGGCAGAAGTTTTATTGCTAGAGCTGTACTTCCGGTAGTGTGCAAAACAGTCTGGATAGATAATTGTAGTATTGAATCAGCACACCTTTTTATATATACACACACACACACACACACACACAAGGTGTGCTGATTCAATCTGTATTGTTACAAAAAATCGTTTTAGTTCAGCACATCATTAAGGAACGCAAGTTTGCTTCAGAGGTCAAGACAACATATGAAACAGAAACAGTAAAAGACCCGTGTATTGTCCCTGAGAAATACAATATGGATGCATAACACACTGAAATCAAAACCCATCTTCCATCTAACAGACAGGAAATAAGTCTGTATGTCTGCCTTGTTTAAACACACCTAAACCGATAGTTGAGTCAGTTTAGTCTTCAGCAGTAATGATGGAGACTCTGCTGTGAGGGTCTACGCGGTATAGGCCGATACCCAGACACACAGGCTCAGTCAGCTGAGCTTTGAACTCATGCAGCTGCTTGTTTAGGGCACCCATTTCCAAGAAAGAGATGATGTCCTTCCCAAAGTCCACCACAACTGCCAATTTGTTGTGGTTCAAGGTTTTGTTGAGGATCTTCTTACTGTTGTTGTGGTAAGCAAACAGCTGGCCAATGTCGTTTCGCATAAGGCTCCAGGATTTCGCGTTAATGCCAAAGGCTGCGCCGTCTTTCCCTTTCCCCTTGCGCTGGATGCTAGTGTAGGACACGGCGATGTCCCAGTAGCCCTCCGCCTCAACCTCCCACACGTGCCTCCCTGAGGAAACACACTGGCTGGAGAGCACCTGGGGGACTTCTTCAAAGCGAGCCGGGTGGCTGGGATGGGCCAGTTTGGTCTTCACTCTCTCTACTGACAGGAGGTCCGCTGACACTTTGAGATAAGCACTGGCCGAGTCAACGTTCAGACTCGGAACATCTGAAAGTCAGCATGAGAGAGATGCACTTACGGTGATGTTCAGTCATGACCAAATTGTTATATTTGCATTGAATAGCTTCATCCCTGAGTGAAACAAAAACCACCGCTTACGTAAGTTGCCTACGTTGTCACCGTTCCTTTGGCCGTGTGATGGACTGTTCAAAGACTTCTCTGTGAACAGACACATTTCTGTGGTCATTTGTTCTACATTTCAAACGAATACATCTTTAACGACTCTGAAGTTAAACGCAATTCCTATGGAGCTGTTTTTATTCAAGTCTCACACTATCCCCTCTCACCTGCAAACATGCGATACATGTCATGTAACTGAGACTGCTGCTTTTCCAATTTGTCTTGGAGGATCTGATTGTCCACAGATAAGCTGTGTGCTGAAAGGAGACAAAGGTCATATAAGATGCATGCGCATAAACACCTGCAAGCTCACACCCATGTACTCACCATAGTATACAGAGATGAACCAGAGACCCAGCAACAGCACAGTGACAAGGTTGATCCACAAGTCTTTAGAGTGGGTTGTTAGCTTAGGTAGGAGGAGATTAAAGCAAATATTGGACAGGAATAGATGCTTTACATTCGACAAATCCATGGCTCACATGGTAAAAATGACTGTTGCTTTTCTAACAACCCATACTATGACACGCATGCAAAAAAATTACTAAAATATGTAATCTCAAATTCATGTGTCAAGTTTATGCATTGTAACAAGTATAGGGGTCTTTCTGAGAGTATGTGTGATTAAACACAAAAATACAGTTGAGATAAAGCAGCTGACCTCTTGTCGGATTTCTTCTTTAATCTTTATAACAGATTCCTTGCAGTTCTCCACTGTTTGCTTCACACTGTTATATTGTTGGCTCATAAGGTCCTGAAAAACAAATACATCCAATCAAATACTGCACTTTCAAATGTACACGTGGCTCATCCTTACACGCATACAAGACCCATAGACAGTTCCTTGTTTGTGGGTTTGAATTTAAATACATGCAATAGTACAACAGAATGTCCAATTCTTAGAAAATGTGTAGTGGTTGACTCGATGGTTCCTTGATTCTAAAAAACAGAAAAACCTGTTTATGCATCTGGTTAGCTCCGTTTCCCAGAGAATGGATCCCCCTTTGAACCTATCTACCAACAGCAAACAATATATACAAATACTGTAAAATTGTCCGTAAAACTGAACCACTAAGAGAAAATGAAAAACTTACCGTAAGTTTTCTCTCTAGAACAGTGGAGCTTTCCTCAGCCAGGTTCCTCTGGTTCCTTTCTAAAGCACAGATGTTGCAGACATAGGTTTTGGACACAGAGCAGTAGTACTTGAGAACCTGGCCTTTGTGCTCCAGACACCTTCTGCTACTCAGGTTCCCCAGAGGAGGGACCAAAGTGTGGCCCAGGAAAGCCTGGCACTCCAGGTGAGGCTGGAGATGCTCCTTACATAGCGAGACCTCACACTTCAGACATGACTTCATTGCTGGCTCCATCTTCTCAGGACAACAGTCACAGAATACACTCTCCTTCTGCTTGGCCTTTAGACAGAATCAATAAATTAAAATGAAATGGGTAACCCCAATGTATTTATGTGTTATCGATCTGGCCACAGATAATTTTGTCTGTGACACTCATTACTTGTTCTTAATTTAAAAACAGGCACATATGTGACAATTATGCCACATCAAATCAAGTGTAGCCTACCTTATTATTCTCTCTGTGGTCCTCTGAAATGCAAGCTAGTGCATAGCTCTTCTGAACACCTATGACGGACCCAAAGTAGGTCCTGCAGTCTGGACACCGGAAAGGCACATCTGATGTAAAGTCAATCAAACTTTCCAGACACGCCATGCAAAAGCTATGCCCACAGGGCAACTGGCGAGGGTCCTTGAATATGTCTTGGCACACCGAGCATGTTAACATGACCGCTAGCTGCGAGTTGTCTGCCATATTGTGTTCCGTCTTCCCACTTTATTTAGTAAGGGTGACAAGGAAACCAACGGGTTAACGCTAATGTCAGGAAGTTTCTAGATGCACAAACAATACGTTTTAAATATACAAAATAAGTACGAAATGACTAAAACAAGGGACAGAGAAATAAAGGTGCTTAAATAAACATTCGGCAATTTATATTTTATTACACTAAACAAAGGTAAATTTACCTCCAGGACACCGCTCCCGTGTAGCAAGCATAGACCTACAGGTAGCAAGGGGCACGCTAGGCTACTTCCTATGTGGGCGGGGCTAAAGTAAGGGGCACTGTCAACTTATTTTTGCGTAAAATACTTTCGGTATTCACCGATTTAATCAAAAAATATTTTCTGTCAGAATATGTGACACTGTGGTTTGGTATTGTAAATTGTAGCATACAGTTTAACCACATGGCATTCTTCTATCATGACAGAAAATGTATGGGGGTGAAATCTGTTAACCAAAATACCGTTGGCCTACTTTATAATCACCTTATGTCTGCCTTAAAACTTAATACAGTTTATGAACAGTAACTGTTCATGGACATCATCAGTCATTTGACTGTTTTGTTTTTAATCGGGATTTATTTCATACATTTCTACTTCACAGATACATAGCTAAAAGTAAAAAAGCATATCATGATCATCTGAAAAAAATACAAAAATAATTAGGCCTTTAAGAAATATATTTCACATCAAACTTAATTAGAATCGTAAGTTTCAGGCTTCATCTTCAAACACGAACAATTTTGTTCTTCAAAAAACGTAATCATTAGCCTACTGTGGAGAAGGTCACCTGCATGGTAGCCTACATGCAGGTATAAAAAAGTGATCCCCTTGTGTGCACTTCAATAACTAAAGATTTACTTGAAATTAAAACAATTGTGTGTTCTCTTGAAGCACAATAGGTGAGTTTAAATCCATCCTGTCAATATGGGTCCATATATAACAACCTTGATGAGTTAGACTCCCATTTGAAAGCACACTGGTAGTTTTCACCTTATTCATTTCATCAGCTACTTTCTTGAGAAGTTTATGGACTAGCTATGGACAGAATGGCCTCTTATTGGGTCTTTGTCAAAATAACCAAGTTAGTTATAAAACAACTTAAAAGGATACACTCAATCATAAAAATGTGTCAATTTGTCAGCACATTAAACAAGCAGCAAAGTAGATATATTTCTGCACTTCCAGTGCAATACATTGCACAATAGCGCAATATCCACATATATCAACAGCATAACACAAAGTGGGGGTAAAAAATGCCATCTGGTCACTACAGTGTAAAAAAACACGTTCACAACATTCTACTTGTCCTCAAAACATTTCACATTCCACTGGACATCAAGGCCAATCCAACAAAAACGTGCAGAAATCTCAGGATTTTTTTTCTGGTGTTCTTTCTTATAAACTCGATTATTTAGCTGAAGCCTAGGGAAAACCAAAGGAAAGCTATAGTGTGAATAAAACCAATAGTTTTTGGTAAGAGGTAGTTAAGAAGTAGAGGACATTTAAAGAGCAGAAACAGCTGCTGCTTAATCACAAGTGACTGAGCTGGTGTTCTGTGAGGTTGCGGGAGATTCTGAAGCTCTTGGCGCAGATGGAGCAGGTAAACGGCCTCTCGCCAGTGTGGAAACGCAGGTGAGCCTTTAGATTCTCTCGAAGCCGGAAACTCTTCCCACACTGAGGGCAAATGTGGGGTTTCTCCCCGGTATGAAACCTCTGGTGCCTGCGTAGACTTTTCCGTAAGGCAAAGGCCTTGTGACACTTGGGGCACTTATAGGGCTTCTCCCCAGTGTGAAAGCGTTCATGTCTTCGGAGGACCTTCCTGCGCTTAAACCTCTTCCCGCATATATTGCAACAGTGAGACTGGCTCTGGCTGACCACCCTCTGCAGCCGCCAGATGCCGTTGCCACACTTAGTGAAGCAGCAAAGACGTCGCCCGGTGTGGATACTCTGATGGGTGCGGAGGTCCTTGGGTGTTTGGAAACCCCTCTTTCCTTGAGCACCATCGCCGCCACCAACAACGCCGATCATCTTCACCCCATGCTCAACCAAAGACAGGTTCACCAGCTGAACTGAGCAGGGTTGAAGTAGTTTCTGGTCCTGAGAAGTCTGCTTCTTATGCTCATTCACCATGTCTTTCACACTGGCCAGGCGGTCCCATAGGCTTACCCTCAGATGAGCCACAGTCCCATCTGTGGAGACAGGGGTCTCCTGGGCTGTGCTGACACTTGCCTCCTGGGGCTTCACCTGGGCAGGCTCTGTACACTTATGCTCTTGAGCTGGAGCTTGTGTCTCCTCTTTCTGGAGAAGCAGCTTCGCCTTGTTCCGAGCATTGCTTCCATTCTTTCCTTTTGGCTTATTAGAACGTTTTTTCTGTTGAGCTAGAGTCCTTGGAACAGCGGAGTGGCAGTTATTTGCAGGGCCTGAAAGGAAAGGGTATACATCTTTTTACTTTTAACCTATGCCCATTACTCTAGAATACGTTTCCTCTATGATCAGAGTATGAATGGCCTTACCATTTGTATGTAGTTCTTCGGTGGATGATTCAGGGTTTCTGGATGAAC
>NC_140370.1:11245000-11260000 GCF_054491055.1 Hypomesus nipponensis | reverse complement strand
AACTCTGAGGACATCAAAACAAACACATGTATTTGAATATCCCATCCCACAGCCTTCTTTGCGTCATTTGAACACTATTTCTATGAAACGTCAGCATGAACAACATATTTTTGACTGAGACCTGATGTGTTGCGTGTGTATATTGTAGTATTCATTAGCTTTTACCCAAAGTGGCGTACAGTGTGGGGGTGGGGGTGGATGGGGAACCTGCAACCGCTAAATCTGCAGACAAATACTCTACCACTGATCTATACCCACACCAGGATATATATATATATATATATATATATATATATATATATATATATATATATATATATATATATATATATATATATATATATATATATATATGTGTCAGCAGATGAAAATATCTATCCCTGTGAGGGACATTAACACAGACATTTCTGTTAATACAGGATTAGGTGCTCTGATTTGTCTGGCACATTTCTGATTTGGGATTAGCAGCTAACCCAAGGCTGCTGTGAACTATGGGGACATTTCAGTTATGCACGGATCAGATCCCCGATATTTCCGCTGGTGTTGCTGCTCATACCATCAGAGATGTGTGAGTTCAATCCATAACGCGGGACAGTAAAGTGAAACACTTAAACAAAGAGGTTTGAAGCCCATGTGTGAAGGGAGGGTTGTAGCACCAATTCAATATCAGCAAATGTATCAGAAGCCCCCCTATAACCCCTTCTCCCTGTGCGTTAATCCCCAGCCAGATTTAGGGAATCACACACACAGGCACACACACACACACGCAAACACGCACCCACCGATACACAGGCACGCACACTTTGATACTCGTAGCATAACTCAGCTCTGACAGGCCCGCAGAACACAGCAAGCTGAGCAGAAGCTCCCCGTCCAGGAGTCAATAACTCTTCAGCCCTATCGACCAGCGCCGCCCCCCCCTCCCCCCGCTCCTCCCCTGTGTTCCAGCACGCAGGTGTGGAGCCACAGAAGACAGGGACCTTTGTTAACCTGCTCAATATCTCATACACACATTTCTCATCCTTTCAAATTCCAACACAGACACACAGAGCATGGACGCGCACACACACAATACTCACTTCGTCACGCTGATTAGAGCTGAATGTTGTTACCCAATACAGAGACATGCCGTTCCGGAGAGTTCCGCAGTAATAATGTGTGGTATTATCAAACCTCTTATCAAACTAATGATGTGCTCAAACAAATCAGTGTCTGGCTCTCCGGCCAGTTTTATATCTAAAAATAAACCCTTAAAAAAAATCTTTCTATCTGATATAGGTTACACTAAGCATCGCTTCATCTCTACCTCATCTAGTGTGGCTGTAAGTGCTGTCATGATACAGAAGCTTCAGGAGAATTCAATTGATGGAGATTTCAATTGAATAACATGATAACAGAAAGCAGATCCGATCTCATTCAAGTGCCATCACAGGGAATAAAGTAAATCCTCCTCTCAAAGGAACTCAATTATCAACCCGACAATCAAATTAACAGAAGGATGATGCATAGAGAGATAAGGCATGGCGAACACAGGTCAGTCTGTCTGTCTCCAGGTCAGTCTGCCTGTCCACAGGTCAGTCTGTCTGTCCCCAGGTCAGTATGTCTGTCCCCAGGTCAGTCTGTCTGTCCCCAGGTCAGTCTGCCTGTCCACAGGTCAGTCTGTCTGTCCCCAGGTCAGTTTGTCTGTCCCCAGGTCAGTCTGCCTGTCCACAGGTCAGTCTGTCTGTCCCCAGGTCAGTCTGTCTGTCCCCAGGTCAGTCTGTCTGTCCCCAGGTCTGTCTGTCTGTCCCCTCCACTCGGGGCCTGACGCTTTGGCGTGTCGTCACCTGCTGGCGTCCCCTGATGGAGGATGGAACCTGGTCCTCCCGCAGTCTTCCTCTTAGCCTCTCCGTGATGGACAGAAACAGTAAGACGGTGGAACCTCCTGCGGGAGAACCACGCCTACAGCCTCAGGCCTCTGCTACTGGAAGCTTCAGCCCACACACAAGGAGCGGGGTCAGAGGTCATGTTGGACTCTTGCCAGGGCACAGGGGCTAATCTAATGTGGTGTGCCAGCCAGTCAGCCAGTCAGTCAGTCAGTCAGTCAGTCAGCCAGCCAGCAGGGTGAGGGTCAGCGCACTAGGAGGTTTAACAGGCTTTTACAACTGTTCTTGAACTACTGGGCCAGCTGTTAATCTGATTGATGGTACTGTGTGTGTGTGTGTGTGTGTGTGTGTGTTCAACAGCTGTGGAGTGCTGGCTGTAAGCCTTTGTGTCAGTAGACCACTGACATCAAGAGCAGCTCGACTCGAGCAAAGGGGTCAGCAGGAAAAGGGAGGAGAGGATTCATACCTCTGTGCAGGTCTACAGCCCTGTTCTAGACCTCATTACCTCTGTGCAGGTCTACAGCCCTGTTCTAGACCTCATTACCTCTGTGCAGGTCTACAGCCCTGTTCTAGACATCATTACCTCTGTGCAGGTCTACAGCCCTGTTCTAGACATCATTACCTCTGTGCAGGTCTACTGCCCTGTTCTAGACATCATTACCTCTGTGTAGGTCTATAGCCCTGTTCTAGACATCATTACCTCTGCGCAGGTCTATAGCCCTGTTCTAGACATCATTACCTCTGTGCAGGTCTATAGCCCTGTTCTAGACATCATGTGAGCTGTCGCTGGTCGTCCGGCTTCTCACCCAGTGTACCTGTCAACACACAAAGAGGATATGTTGAGACAGCAACACTAACGCAAACATTAAAGTCCACACACAGATGCACACACCCAGTACAGTGAAAGATTGTCGAATGTGCTTTTTTTCCCCCAGCGTTCACACCACGCTTTGCTTCTTGTTAAATGACAAACCGGCTTGAAGTTCCATGTTCACCATGAACAATAGAAGCAACCCTTTTCCTCCCTGTGCCACTCTGGCCTGGCCTTGAGGATTACACGCTTTGTTTTTCTCACCTCACCCTCACCTCCTCCTCCTCTTACCCAGCATGCCTTTCACCACAACTGGGCTGAGGTAGTCTCACAAGGCCTGTCTCCATGACAACAAGCCCGGGTGCTCACACACAGACAAGATCGGTTTCTTACCCCCCTTCAATAGCTGATAGTTCTACACAACCCCAGGACTGCACGGCTCCCATTTCAATAGTATCACTTAATTAAGTGTTTTATTCTGACTGAGTGGCTAGGATATAGTGTTGTGTTATTTACAACGCAATTAGGCTCAGTGTTGGATCCAGGTAGCTGTGCATCGTGTTTGCTCCAGCTTCTGGAACCAGAAGTAGTTTCTCTGATCATGTTACCTGATAGAGCTGCAGCTCAGTGCTTCATACACACAGCTGGCGCAAAAACCCTCACATACTCACTTGGCACATGCGTGCAAATGGACGATAAGCACACAACGGACGATAAGCATGTACACCTGCAATCTCTCAAAAATACATTTGAAGGTAAGGTCTGACACAAGATATGCGTGTATTTTCAGATACTTCCTGTGGCGCTGTGCAGAGAAACAGGAAGAAATTGTGCCTGTGACAGCAGCATGGTCTCTGTGACCCTGGACCTTTTGGCAGAGATTCACGCTCAGACACACACACACGAACACACTTACAGCAGATGGCAAAGCACCATGGAGTGAGAATTACTCTCTCTCTGCCTACCAAACACACACTCACACACATACACACACAATCAGGGATCAGAGATCCACAGGATGAGGCATGAGCTGCACCACCTCACGTTACATTTTTAGCAGCAGGACAACTGTCTGCATGTTGCTGTCAGCTACACCTCTCTCTCACACAAACACACACACACACACACACGCACACACACACACCACTTGACCAGTCACACAGCTCAGAGGACTGCAGCAGATCTAACAACATGACTAATATTCTTCAGATATACACACACACACACACACACACACACACATGAACATTCTAAACCGGAAAACTATCTAGAGATTATCCCATTCACTCGTTTTTAAGCTTTTCACCAGGACGGTTTTCTCAAATCGCAGAGAGGATATGGCCGACATGGCAGAAATACAAGTTACCTCAGAAGCCCGGGTGCTTAAGCCTAGCTGGTAGTGATCACACATCCCTGGAGTCTCAAAACGCACAAAACGGCTTGAACAGGAAAACAGTATGGTGTGTTTATGTAAAGTATGTCATTTCCTTCCAGCAATTTTTACCATCACAGCAACAATCACCAGCATGGTCAGCTAGCTATGCATCTGACGCATTTTATGACATCAGCACATCACCTGGGCAACCTCTTGCTTTTCCGTAGAACCACAGCAACCAAAAGTCCCGGCAGTGACTGTGACGGGAGTACACCTCCTATTCTGCCCACCACACTGACTGGAGCTCAGGGACCTCATCAATACAAGGTGTGGAAGCTGAAAACGAGTCACGTTGGTAGGCCACGCTCCCATCCACGTGTGACCTGGAGACGTGTCCAGGTCAGTCAAGACTAGGGACGGTATCCTGACTCCAATCAAATTAACAGATGGTAAGGGTTGGTTTATATAAATAGATAACTCTACATAAAGAAGGAAGGATTATCTGACAGGATATAAAACACAGTGAACGTGCTTAAAGACCAGCTGTGTTCTACACTCCTAAGGTTAATCTATGGTAGTTTAGTTAAGTATATTGTAGGCAACATCTAACATGCCATTAGGATGACAGATGATATATCCAGCATGTGGCCTGATGTTACTTGACCTTTGCTACGGTGTGGTGTTAATGGGCTAGGCCAGGTTCTGATCCCTCTCTTCAAGCTGTTATAATAAAGATGATACTGTCTGAATTAATAGAAAGACAAGTGTTAAATGCCCTATTTGCAATGAAAACAAACAACAATAATATCATAACTACTATAATAATACTATGTTACATGCTTGCATACAGTACTGTCTGTAAAAAATGTATGTCCTCTCATGCACACATACACCACATACAACTGACCCACTGATGTGACGAAAACATCTTCCAGTACTAACAGTTTTAACAGAAAGAGGAACACTCCCCGCAAAACGTCGCATTTGTCTTCAAACATTCTCATTGCAGCTATCACTTGCTTGGGAGCACACCATGTTTCTGTATACTGGCTCATTACGCAGAATGATGTCTGAGTCCTTGTCAGCTCACTGTCCAATTAGCATATCCCAGCGAGCATGTCAGAGACCTCTACCCACAACACATAGAGCACACCAGTCCATAGATGTCTGCCCTGCCGCAATTCTGATTCCACCGTGAATTTCTGATCCTTTTAATGATAGATGTAGATTCAGGCCATAGGCCAAAAGACCGTCAAGAACATTCTCGAACTGGTGTTCTCTCTCATCGCACCAGTCTTCTAACCATGCATTTTGCTATTCTACATGATCTGTAAAGATGAATGGTATTTTTCTACACATATGTGAGACCTCCGTCTATGAATCAGTGAATAAATAGGTAAATCCATCTAAAAATCTATATGATGGAATCAGTTTTATCATATAAATGGGAACGTGTAAGAAAGTTGCTACTTGCACAGCAAAATAGGTGCAGTATTATCGTATACAGTAAATGGTTCACATAGGAGGTTGTGTATTGGTATTCTCACAAAGGCTGTTGTGTAGGTTACCCATTCATTACACTGGAGTTAAGTGTAGCTACACATAGTACACATATTGCTAAACTAATGTCTCCTAGACCTGCCTCAATGCATCTAACCAAGTACTTATCTATTTATCGAGCTAGCTAGTTACCTACCCACCATAACTAGAGTACAGTCCTGTTAATATTGATGTGTCTCTCTGAGCTCTGCAGCTGCTAAGCAGATGAAGCATTAAAGGCCCACCAGGCTAGGAGGAACAGAAACCAGAGAAGCTGCCAGGAGACACACACCACAGCCAATTAGGTCGCTTCTGGAGGAGCCGACAGAAAGCTCCTTGACAACGGAGGATCATCTTCCTCCTCCTCCTCTTCCTCATCATCACACTCCATGTATCTCAATTTAAGTGACTTCAGAAGGAATACCTTTATGAAGAGAGTAATAAGAGCTCATGGCCCAGTCCGGTCTTGTGAGTGTCTGGGGCAGGGGTCGGCTGCATTAGCCCAGTTTCTGTCTGTTTGGAATGAAGAATTAGGTAGAGAGGAGCACTAGAAAGTGAGTGCCCTGTAATCATAATTGATTCAGTACTGACTAACCGCCAATAATTGGACTCACAACTACAAGTGGTCCTTAATGTATTGTCACTGTTTGTCTATTGGAGGATTCCACAAAGTGGAAAGAATAGAAGGATGGATGAATTGTTAACAAGGAAGCAGATTTTTGCACTTTTTCATGCTTAGAATTACATCTGCTACAACATGTTACCATACAGTATCTAATCTCTTTCTCAGAGTGCTGAGTGGTGGGTTTATGGTTAATGATCGCTCATGCCAAGATATTGATTATTTTCTACCTTCCATCCGCCTTCTATGTAAACTACTATGGTGTTGATTATTTGACCTGGAGTTGCATGTCTGTTTACCCAACCCTCCCTCCAGGGTCTAACTACCTACTGTCATGGCAGCATCACCTGGATGGATGGCCCACATGGTGCTCTCCCCCACACCCTCCCAGGAGTTCATTATATCTGGCACCTGCAACAGCTCTCTTCCTAAACATACTGTAGCAACATTGAATTCAGGACTAGACACATCAGGCTGTTAATACTCTTTCTAATTGTAGGATTACAATTTAATATAGTGCCCTGCATTCATAGCACAAAACACATACACATATTTCTTCCTAACATTACAGTAAACTCATTCATCGTCAATTCATCAAGTGAAAATCCACTTCAGGATGATGTGACACTGAGGAAAAGTGACAAGATTCTATGGTGATGGATGCATTTGTTTCAGTCAATTCAGGAGGCTATTGTGACCAGTACTGATGGTAACCAGCCATCACGTACTGAAGCTTTGGGATGGAGATTAGATTTGCAACGCCAAATTAGTGTTTCTATGTGGGACAATAAAGTTGTAAATGAAATTGAAAGTCAGAGTAATGATGCAGAAACCCAACAGTTATCTTCTGACCTGTCAGTCACTGAGCATACACACACACACAGACACACACACTTGAGAGAAACACACGTCTTGAACACTCCCTCTTCTGCAAAGTCCCAACTCTCAATCTCTCCTGATCCCTCTCTCCCTGTGGTGAGGGATGACGATATGAAGATGCAGCCATAGCCACTGCTTCCAGAGCCACCCAGCTTTACCCGGTCCACAGAGAGAGATAGGCGGAATTGTGGAATAGAAAATAATAATCTAAAGCAATGCCCCAGCTATACCAAAGCCTGACTTACCTACTAACTAAATTAGAAAGGATCAGAATTTCCTGAGATTCATTTGGCTGACCTCCATCCAGGAGGCTTGCTTTACAACTGTAGGCAAATAGAGATTGAAAGGAATATTTTATTCGTAGTAATAAAAATTGCCTTGTCCCACATAGTGCATTAATGGCTTTTGAACAGAATGTTCTTTTGGATATTCAAGATACTTCTGGAACTTCTGTTGATTGCACAGTCTGGTCGTGACGAGCCTAAGTCTTTTCTTTTGTCAGCCATTTTGTCACTCAGCCTAACCCATGCTTAATGGCTTGTGTCAGTCAGGGATGTAACTGTCAAACTCACTCAACCACTGGACTTCCTTCTCAGTCGAACAATGACCCGTGAGACAACACATTATCTACAGAGCACATGAATATACTGGACATGGGAAAGCCTTTCAGGGCAGTAAAACGCCTTGGAATGTACATGATGGGAAACAGACTCTTTACTCTCATCATCAGAAAATCAATAAGAACCTTTTTCGCTGTTCCCCCTGCAACAGGGCGCACGGGCATGTCTACTTGTACAAAACCTCATTCAGCCAGGAAGGATGAGAAAAAAGAGGAGGAGAGATGATGGAGGGATGGCGACAGAGGAGAGCAGCAGCTGCAGTCAGCAAAAGGCTGTTTGTGAGTGTGCGCTGAGAGCAGAGAGGAAGAGACAGGAAGGATGAGGGTGAGAGGAGTGAAGATGTTGTCAGAAGTGGCATTTCTGCCTCTCTGGGAAGAGCGGGCAGGAGAGAGTGGGAACAAGAAGAGGGAGGATAGGAGAGGGAGAAAAGAGAGGTAGTGAAGGAGTGTGCATTATTCATCCCTGCTGACACACCACAATCTCTGATTCATCTGGAGAAGGGCATCAGTCAAGTCCCAGCCCATCGTTCAGCTTTTATGCACGCACGCACCCCCCCCCCCCCACACACACACACACACACACACACACACAAACAAACAGGAGTTGGCCTCCCTTTAGGGTTAAAGTTGCTATTACGACAGGTCACACTGAAGCATGAATAGTTGATTGTAGTTCTGGCTGGATTTGAGCAAGGTCAACCTACTTGGCAATAATCTCAGCTAGACTAGTATCAGAACAGAAGTAAAAGCTGCTAAATGAGATTCAGAAGGTCCTCTGAATATATCAATCTGCATGACAACCTCTTATTAATCCTTTGACTCACGTCAACAGTGAACAAACAGTATACTGCCGTTGCGGCAGATCTGCAGTTACTAATAATCAGGGAATGCACATACGCAGAGAAAGAGAGGTATAGAGAGGTAGAGAGAGAGAGACAGAGAGAGAGAGAGAGAGAGAGAGAGAGAGAGAGAGAGAGAGAGAGAGAGAAAGAGACAGAGACAGAGACAGAGAGAGAGAATCCCCTTCTGCTTTACTTTGGCAAACAGCCCAGACTCAAACTAGTTGGAAAATACTTAATAGTATATTTAGAGTTTGCAAGAACAACCTTAAGCAAGAAATACTTTTCCTGCTAGAAACGCTGAATGATTATTTCACGTAGGTAGTCAGAAGCAAGGGAGACATATTGGAGATTACAGTTTACTACTGGCCAAGAATCATTGAAACATCGACCACAAAAAGAAAACCTTATTCACATGAAAGACTAGGAGGCTAGTCTACGAAAGAAGAAAGACATGATCCATTATTTTAATTCCAATTTGACTATGTGTGGGCATAAAGGAGTGAATAAATAACTGATTTAAGAAATGTGTTATGTGGAGAATGAAAACGACAGTAAATGCTCCTATTGGATACGACACAAATATGTAACAACTGCCCATGGCTGCATGTCCAGACCAATAACAGCACATGCACTGTTACATTGTGCATGATTAAGATATGTCATAGCAAGCAACGGCATTGTAGCAGGTTATTGATGCAGTACCCAATTTATAGGTTATAGGCCTAATGTGCATTCTAGAAAACAATGCAGGTTACTGCTTGTGTGGTACTTAAACTGTCCTACTCGGAGATCAACATATTGCAATGATATATTGCTTCTTTTAAACAAAGGAAACCAATTGACCAGGTGTTTAATAGGCTCTAGACAGTCACTCAATTGCCTGATGAGTGATCCGAAATTTAACAAGGCCGTCCGCCTGGCCACCTGGTGTCATCGCCAGCCAAAACGTATGATGGTAAGAGAACTGTTACGAAACACGTTAAAGCTTTTTAATGAGGAGAGACGTCTAGGGAAAGATAGTTGCATATAGGATAGACTGGGCAGAGAACGTGGGGCATCTAGACCAAAGCAAATAGGAAACAAAGGCGACACTTGTCAGTCGGCCTGGGGTTTTTCTGGCTGGTGGACGCGGGAGATGCTGTTTCAGTGATGCGCTGCTGTCGCCAAACATCTATTTCTCAGAGTGCATATCCGTAGTCAGGTCAGAAAGACTGTTGAAAATATGCAAATATACTGTACACGTAGGCAACAACTACTAAATAAGACAAACTACAAGGAAATGTATTCTTCGCACAATTAGTGTTCAGTGTTACGGCTGAGGAGTTACCTTTTTTTACCGGTTGAGGTGTGAATTAACGCCCAGGGTGCGGTTGCATACTTTATCAAGAATAGCCTAACGAATACCTATTCTATTCTCACATTTAAATAACCGTGGCTGCACAACCCAGCAACTTTTAATTGCTCAGAAATATGTTTACTACGCCTACCTTTGAAGGTGCTCCGTCCTTTTTATTGTCGGGTAAATTTGTGTGGACGGACCTGCATGTGGCATCTTCGTCAGAAACACGACTCAGATTATAATCCTCTCTGACACCAGGGGTTTGTCTTTGTTGTGGAGAATGCCCACATCACCGGCGTCTTCGACTGTTCTCTTGTCTTCTCTGCAGCGTTAGGACAGCTACTCCCAGACCTTGTGTCGGGAGACCATCGCCGGTCAGACGGCCTCAGATACTGCTGGTTGATGTCACTGATACTCCCCGTCTTCCTCCTCAATGCCCTCTCTCCCTCCCCCCTCTATCTCGCTTTCTCTCTCTACCTCCCTCACACACACCAATATTCTCCCCTCCTCCCCTCCATGACGTGATGTAGTCAAGATCTCCTATGGCAACCGCATCCTCATCACCCAAAATTGTATCATCAGATAGCGCTGGACCGCTGACACGGAGCTAGGTTAAGCTGAGGTAGGTATTCTAGATCTCAGATTTGATTCACAATGTCAAGTTAGACACAGGAATATTTCGTACTTTAACTCACTTTAATTGTATTGCAACCCTTTGAATAACAAACATTTCTAAACACAATAAAAGTCCTTGGAAATAATTCACTTTGTAAGAATTGTCTGAACTGGAAATTGTAATGTGTATTACAAAACCTTTAGTAAGAAACGTTCCTCAACCCTCTTGTGTCAACCCCATACATGCACAGCACAGGCATTGTCAGCAGAACAGAGGTTCCTTGTGCGAGATGCACTGCTCATATGCATATTCAAACAGCACACACACAAACACAAGCACAGTCCTGAACGCTGACGACTAAACACACACACACACAGACACACACACGGCCTCTCTCACTCTTAGACAGGCCCTTCACATAATTATGATGATGAATTAGGCTACTAGCCAACACACTATAAGGTCCTCAGGTGTACAGAAAACACTACAGTTAGGGAAGAGATTTAAGTGTCGTCTTCAAACTGGTAGTTTCCCTTTTTTTCATAAAGGCAGCCTGACTGTTCAACAAAGGATAATGAGACGGCCAGTTCAAAGCGTGCGGCTGGATTTCCTTTGTTACTACTGCCACCTAGTGGACTGTTTAGGAAGTAGCATACTCTAGACAACAAAGTAGATAAAAATAAAAACTCACAAAAAAATTAAAAATAACATGAAAGTGAGAGTTTTGGTGGTGTGATGATGATATCAACAATAGGCCAACCAAAAGGTTTCCATGATATCCGGCTGGATTACAAATGCTCTTCACTGTGATTCCTGTTTGCCTCGACTGTGACTAGCCGTCCCTCAGTGATATGCCTGACCATATATTCTTACAGAGTGGCTGGCAGGCTGAACCGAGGGCGAAAGCCCCTCAAAATAGCAGGGGAAGTGGCCCTGTCTCCACCACTGCCCAGCAGTGACGTTAATTGCCCGCTATTTATACTTTGAGAGCGCAGGATGCTGAAAGATCAAGTTTCTGTTATGCTTTTTTTTCCACCTCACGTTTGAGAGAGAGAGAAAGTGAGACCACACTCAACAAATATGGAGAGGCGCAGGCTATGCAGTTTGAGAGCTACAGAGTGTCTACTTGTAATGCAGGTATGCCATTTCCTAACTATTATAACAATGTCCTACAAACACATTTACCCTTTGAGGTCTTATGGAAATAAATAACAATCCTAAAAACATTGAACTTGTATTTTATTTGTATTTTTTTACCCAGTAGGGATGGTGAGGCTCTGCATTAACCAGGTGAGGCCCGTAGCCTTGCAAAACAGGCCTGAGAGGCAGGTGGAGGGATTGGGTGTTCCGCCATCACACCTATTTCAATCCATCTAAATATAAGGATCTCCGTAATACGAGTGCGAAGACTATGAGTCAGGCCCAGCTGTCTAGTTCCTTTCCATAACCATCCCACCTCTCCACGAGCACTGGCTTAGGATCAGGTGCACCCACATCATACATGTCCATGACAACTGAGGAGTTGAAAGAGATCTGACCCTAGACAAGAGGTGAAGGGTCATTGGTACAAACCAGCCCTTGTCAAGAGGGCAGGAGAGATGTGCACATGCTCTGATGGAAGAGGACAGGGAGGCCAGATAGTTCCTATATTACCAGAGCTCAACCTTGCCACGTTCACATCAGTTAAATTACAGACCTGCAAAGACAGACAGAGGGAGGGAGGGAGGGAGAGAAAGAGGAGAGAGAGAGAGAACAGATGCATAGGGAGCAGGGAACAGAGAGAATGACACCAATTACTACAAGCTGGGCACAAACTCACAGAGAGAACAGTTGCCGTGATACTGAATTTTATTCAAGTATCTCCAACACAGTTTTTGTTCTGAAGTTATCATCAGTTAAATTAATCAACCAGTCGAGAGAGAGAGAGAGATAGGCTCGGCTGTGAAAGTCCATAAGCCTGGATGTAAAGCCGTGTTTTAGGATTCAGAGCATTTCAAAGTGCATTCAATCTGATGGGGTTTTACAGAGGAACAGACAAACAAGAAAAAAGTAAACAAACTTATGATAAAACAGTCTCAAAATCAAATTTAACTGAGATTAATAAAAAACAAAATAAGACTACGATGCAGGTGCAGTTGGAGACCACATGCATCTGAGATTATCAATAATAAATTATAATCATTTCATTTGATATCAAACACACTGCATAGATTCCAATGTTTCTGTGTGGATCAAGGAGAGGATTGCCTGAGACTATACAGATTAAGCCTGACCGGTCACTTTGGAGTAGGATAATAGCCTACTCTTTATGGCCTAAAAACTCCTCATAGTTCTGGAGCTAATTGCTGCCCATCCCTGGGACTACTCCAGGGGTGGACCAAGATGTAAAGCAAACACACTCATTCTACAAGACCTAGGCCATGTACGCAAGGCTACGCTAGGCTAAAATAGACCACACTAAAGTAGTATCGTTATGACAGTCAGTCCCCTGCGCAAGTTAAGTAGGTTTTCACCTTCTCCCTTTCTAAAAAGGAGAAAAGGAAAAGCTGATATTTGGCACAGTGTTAACCCTCTCCTTTACATTTGTAAGGTAGGGGAGAGGGGTTAAATAATGCAAGGTTGATGGTAAAAAAAATAATAATCTATGCTACAGAATACCAGGCAGCCAAGCATAGCTTCATTGGTTCAAAGGAGGCTTACTGATAAACCTGCAATGCAAGACTTTGTAACTAACAAGCTATCCTACTCACTCTTCATCCCTCATGCAGTTCACCAGATCACCATGTCTTAAGCCTGCCTAACACAGCACTTTTCACTCCCACAAAAACAATTAGCCTCACCTCACCCCTCAGACACGGCCACACAGATGACAGTCTCTCTTCTTACCAGGGGGAAAAGAGGATGAAAAGAAACAAGACACAAAACCCAAAGCAAGTCCAATGTTTTACCCACCAGAGAACAGCAAACAGAAATCGAGCACTTCAATAGTGTCCATGTGTTTCAAGGTACCTGACCACATCTGGGCCTCCAGACCCCCTCCCCCCTCCAAGCCCTATGTCAGTGTGTGTGCAGTCGCCAGCTGGTTTATTACGGTGTTTTGGTCTAGACAGTCTGCTTTTGGAAGGACGGAGCGGGGGGGGGGGAGTAAATAAAGAGATGTGGGGTAGGCCCGGGGGACAGTCCCAGGGTGTCTGGTTAAGGGACATAAGGAAGGGTGGGAGGGGGTGGGCGGGTGGGTCAGTGAAGCTCGATGAACGCTTCCATCTCCTCCGAGATGAGGCCCTTGTAGGGCAGTCTGTGCCTCTCGATGGCTCGGGCCGCCAGGCACTGCAGGCTGACGTAGCTGAGCGGGTAGAGGGCCGTGTGCCCGCTGCTCTGCTCGTCCAGCAGCTCGTACGCCGTCTTCCGCTGCGCGTTGGTGGCGTCGAAGTGGGCCCCCCCCCGCACCAGCAGGGCCATGATCTCCGGGCAGCCGTTGGCGGCGGCCGTGTGCAGCGGCGTGTTGTTCTCGCAGTCGCGCGAGTCCACGTCGGCGCCGCACTCCAGCAGCAGCGAGGCCACTGCCAGCGAGGGGAAGCGGCCCACGGGGTAGCGGCCCACGGACGTGGTGTCCTTGTCCACCGCCATGTGGAGGGGCGTGAAGCCGCCGCGGCCGCGGGGGTTGAGCTTGAGGAGGCGGTAGACGGTCTGCTTCTTCTGGTGCTCCTGCTCGGGCGAGCACTCGAGCTTCTCCAGCAGGAACACCAGGTGGAGGATGATGGACAGGGCCTTGGTGAACTGGGGGGCCTCGGGGGGGTTGTCTCTCTGGGCCACGGCGCGCTCCACCTCCCTCACGCTCTTCCCCAGGACGCCCATCAGGTCGTGGAAGGTGACCCGTGTGGCCAGGGTGCCCTTGGCCCGGTCCTGCAGGACGAAGGAGAAGAGCTCGGCGAAGGACAGGAAGCTGGAGGCCGTCATGGGGCTGAGGGGGTCCAGGTTGCTCTGCTGCATGTCCAGGGCGTACTTCCACAAACTGATGCAGCGCTCAAAGTTGCCCGAGTCCGCGTAGACGGCCCCTCTGTAGCGGATGTAGTAGGAGGTGTCCGGGTGAGAGGGGCCCAGGATGCGCTCTCGGACCAGCAGCGCCTGCATCCGCATCTCGTCTGGGTCTGTGATCAGAGCCTCCAGCTCCTCCGCCGTGGTCACCTCCTGCGCACAGTCGTAAGCTGGCACCGGGGGCCCTGGAGGCGGCTTGGCCAGCAGTCCAGCTTTGTCCCCGGGCTGCCTCAACTCCATAGCCCTCCTCCAGTATCTCATGGCCCCCAGGAGATCACGTTTCTTATCCACAAAGGTCGCCCCGAGGAGCTCAAGTGCATCGATGCGTTCCTCTCTGGAGGAGCGAGGCTGGTGGGCGAGGTACTCCACTATATTGGTGTGGCCTGTCACGCTGGCGGCCAAGAGGGGGGTCATCCCATAACCGTCCCTCTCCATGCGGGCATTGCATTTCAGCAACA